>NW_010417876.1:78617-97164 GCF_000710305.1 Buceros rhinoceros silvestris | reverse complement strand
CTCTGCCCCTCAGTGAAAAAATCTCCTCCACCACAGCTTTCTCACCCAAACCTCCCTTTGCTCTCCTGCTCCTTCCCAGATGAAAGCCATTTCTTTCCCTCTGCTGTGCTGATTGCTCTTCATCTCTCTGTTTAGACACTTCTTCAGCTGGCCACAGTAAAAGGCTTTGCTCACATGATTAAAAGGCATTGAGTGAATATTTTCCTTGATGGACTTTTCTGCTTGAGGTAATGCTGTGAATGGACCTCAGGATACCTTTCATATGAAAATCTAAATGTAGATACTTGCTTTAAATAGAGGTGTCTTTTCCTGCGGACATTTGTACCTGGGCACAAAAGTACTGTGCCAGGGAGTTTAAGCTGACTTGAAAAGGAAAAAAATTTTAAAGTATGTAAGTCCCTTTGATTACAGAAAAAAACCCCAAAACAACACACACACATGCACATACACATACACATGCACATACACACAAGCCAAACACAAAGGCTTCAAGCATTAATACCTGCACTTTCAGTTTAGGTTGTTATTGCCCCAAAAGTTCGTTCTGCTGATTCACTGGTCATTACAAACCCTCTAGCTAAGCAGTGCTTGGAAAACGTGTACGCCCATCATCTGCTTTGCTGGAGAGTCAGGGGGTTTAGATCAGCTTCTTAGCACTTAGATCCAACCCAGCAGGCTTTGCACTGAGGTGACTGAGATACAGTCACATTCTGTTCCCTTTCTCCTCTGGAGAAAAAGGTGTTTCCATTAGCCAAGGAGCCAGAGGGGTGTGAGTGTGGGAGGGTTGTGACACTGCAGAGATGGCCAAGTAAAAGCTCAGATCAGTAAAAGTAATTAAGCACTTAATTCCCACCAAATTTAAAGGAAACAACCCATCTCTGTACCTTTATGAATTCCACCACAAATGTCTGAACTGCTTCTGAGAAGTCTGACAGGAGCTTCTGTGTCAGATAAGCAATTTTGTGTTCATGAAGCCCAAAATAATTTTAGTTAAAGGATCAAGGTTGAGCATTATACTGTATTGAGAGCTTCCAAAAGCTGCCATTACCTCATCATGGCATTAGTCAAGGTGATTCAGGGATTACTGCAACTCCATAGAGTTGCAGTCTCTCTGGATGAACTGCAGGGATCTGCAATGAGCTGCAAAAACTTGGGAAAACTTACAGGCATGGTCACCCAAGCACTGAATATGCTTTAAGAAAAAATTCAGCATGGTGCCTTTTGTGCCTCTGTGTGTATTTTAGTTCATAGCTTTCCAAGGCAAGTGGCTGTACTGTGACTGGTTAATTTGCTTTACCTTCCCTGGAAAACACAGAAGCCACCAGAAACTATAAAGGACCAAAAACCCAAGGTTTTAATCAAATGCAATGTTCTGAATGAAGAAAGAAACAGCTTTTATACGTCCCTTGTTGCTCTAAAAGCTGGAAAATCATTGCTTTGCCTTTGACAGGGTTTGGGACAACTTCCAGTGGCAAGTTCTGGTTCTCCCAGGTAGCCCACTGACCCCCACGTTCTCCAAATCCACCCTATGCAAGTCAACTTTTCAGATGGAAACCAGACTAGATGGGTTCCCATTGCCCTCTACTGGACAGCACCTCCGGGCATAGCTGGTGGCCAGCAGTTTGGGGCAATGGCTACCACTAGGAGTATGAATATAGTCTTTCTGTTACAACCAAGAAGGAGGACACTGGCCTGGAAAACTGAGAATGAACAAAGTCAAATGTGCCTTGTAGTGAAAGAAACGAAGAGTTTAGTTTGGTTTTACCCAGAGGAAGATTAACAGGTGACTCAAACATAGTCTATAAATACTCACATGGGAAATCAACATTTTATAACAAACACTCCTAAACCTCACAGCAAAGATACAAGAGCCGGGGAATAAACACCGCAAATTAATAAACCGAGGTTAAGAACAGGCTGCACAATTTAGCAAGGGAAGTAATTAACCATGAGTGCAACTTACTCAAAGTTTGTGGTTGAAGCCCCCTTTCCCCATCCCCATTTTCTAAACATAAATTTTTCTCCTAAAGAAAGAAGGATTCATTTAGGTCCTGTGACTACTTTGACAGAGGAGAACAACGATGCTCACCAGGACGCTTGCTATCTTTACAGTCTCTGACGTTGCCTCACCAAAGGCTTCCAGATGCTTTCCTATTGCAGTCACCTCCCCATTCTACCTTGGGCAATGGATCTAAGTCGATGGATCCCCATCCCTGACAGCCAAACTGCCAGCAATGCTCATATGTCGTGATGTGCTGTCAACACAACCATCATGACACAATGAGAACCACATTAACTGAACTTAATAGCAAAACAAATATCAGGAAGGATCCCACACAGACCGGCTTATTTATTTTCTTATTCAAGTCATTCATTAAAACCCTCACCATTTTCTCCCTTATCAGAGGTCACCATCAAATTTCCAGCTGCCACTGAATTTCCAGGCACAACCAAGCACTGATGAACCCACGAGGTCTTTCTGCCACAGAAATTAAGCCTTGCTTGCGAGCTTTCCCTGATGTCATATTAATCATCTTGACTGTCCTGATTGTATCAGCAGAATCAACACTTTTTTTCTTCCTGGTGAACATTTCTTCTGAAGTCGTTTTGTTGTGGAAACAAAAAATATTTACACAATGAGGATGATCGATGTTTGGATGACAAAATAAGGGCTTTTTAATGTTCATTATACATCCATTGGCATTGGCTGTCTCATTGTGAGCTACAGGCTGCAGTTCGGGGACTGGCACTCTCTCCGATGGAGCACACACAGTAGCTGTGTTTACATTGCTCAAGAGAGGTCTTCAGAGCTGACAGCGCTCCTAGGAAAGCAGCACGTGACTTTAAAAAAAAAAAACCAACAAACCCACAGCAGCAAAAGCATGTACTTTTTGGCCAGCAGCAGACACTGACTCTGCAAACAGCTGTGCCCAGTGCGAGTCTCAGGGGTTAGTTATGGTCCTTCTGCCTAAGATCACCATGCGTGCTGCCTGCTCCTAGCAGCCTCCGTTGTCCTAGCTGGAGCAGCGTAAATACCTCACACCCTCGCTCGCACAGGCCAGCAGAGCAAGGGGGACCATCACCACCCAGTGCTTTGCAGGGAGCAGCTGCCAGAGGCGAAGCATTATCATCCAGAGCCAAAAGCAGAGCAGCTCTGCTCACAGCTCCACTGTCCGAGGAAGCTTTGCTTCAAGGCAAAAAAACTGTGACTGGGACAAAAATATCTGAGATGGCTGCATGTATCCCACATCCGCCCACCAGTCTGGTTCTCCACCCTGCCCCAGACACTGGTGTCAGCGCAACCAGGGAGTGGAAAGGGAGGGATGGAGCAGCTGGGGCCCAGGCTGCAGCAGGGTCTGATTAAACCGGCTTTGCCGGAGAGGCGGGTGTGTGAAAGCGCAGGAAGAGGTGCCAGATGATGGCATCATCTAGCTCACAGAGCCCAAAGACCAAGGTTGTGTCCTCTCTCCTTGTGGAAGGCGAGCCTGAAAAGCCTGAACAAGAGGCAGAAGGCAACCTCTGCAGATTCGCAGACAACACCAAATTAGGGGGGGTGGTTGGCACCCGTGCTTCAATCCAGCAGACCTTGGGAAACCTGAAGCCAACAACCTCATGAAGTTTAGCAGAGACAGGTGAAGTACTGCACTGAGCTGGAATAACCCCAAGCACCAGTTCAGGCTGGGAACCAAGTGGTTGAAGAACAGCCATACTAAGAAGGACCGGTGGGGTATCCTGAAAGCCAGCTCAACACAGGAGGCAACAGTGCCCTTTCACCACAACCGAGGCAAACCACTCCTCACAAAGCAGGAGTGCAATGGAAGTTTCCGTCACCTCTGCTTGGTGCTGGTCAGACTGCACCTGTCTGAGTCTCCCATTCAAGAGGGATGTGAAGAAGCTGGATGGAATCCAGCGGGTGATCTGCTAAAATGCTCTGAGTCTAGAGCACTTCCGTGAGGGGAGCTTGAAGGCATCAGGCTTGCTAAGTCTGATGATGGTGAAGATAAGACTGGATGTAATACCAGCTATGGCAAAGGCAGTTAAAAAGACGATAAATGGCCACAAGCTGTGACTTTGGGGTCAGATTTGAACACTAGGAAGAACTTCCTCACGAGAGAACTGGAACACTGGACCAGGTTACCTGACAGGCTGGGGCATCTCCATCCTTGGCATTCAAGAATCCTGCATCCTCGGTACTCAAGAGTCAAGCAGACAGAGCCATTGTTGATTCAATCCAATGCAGGCTCCAGCCCTGGATGGTGGGGGAGGTTAGATTAGAGACATCCAGAGGTTCCTTCCCCCCAACATTTCAACGGGTCTATGAAATCCAGCTGCAAGGTATACTAAGGTCATGACGCAGGTTTTACTGTGCCCCACAGGCAATGTCCAGGTCTCACCACACAGGTCCTGCCCAAGCACACATGCGATGTCCTCAGCTTCCCAGCTTCTGAAGGGACTCATGGTAAAAGGTCTACATGATGCTCTGCTGCATGTGCTCTCCTGCCCCATTGAGACTTCTAAGCAAAAAAAATCCTAGAAGTGGTTAATTTTTAACTCTGGAGGAAAGGCATTATTCTAATTTGGACCTGGCAAAGCAGCAGTGCCAAGCAGACACGTCCTCTCCAGCGCAGGCTTTTCAAACCTGAAATGATTGCAGGGTGATCATTAGACACAGCTGAGCATGTAGAAAGATCTGAAATGCTCCACCCCAAGACGTTTATCTGTTGTAGGACAGCACGAAGCATGAAGAAGTACACTACAGAGCCTTTCACCTCCTCTTAATCACTTCAGAGACAGTTTAAATTCTTTGGAAAATATTTTAAGTCCCTTCATGTAGTTAAAATGTCTTTCAGTAGTCCCTCAGAGAAATCTTCGTACCTTAGGAGAATCGCAATTTACAGCCCACAGACCACTGACCACAAATACTGTGACTTGTAAAAACTCAAAATATAAGAAAACAATGAGCGTCATTATCATTATAATATTCACTCTTGTTTCAAAGCGCTCTTCCACCAAGTAGATTCCATCAATTCTTACAGAAATGCTCTAATTAGATGATTCACACAACAAATTCATAATCAAGAAGGTGGTACACTGGAAAAGGGCGTGTGGTTTTCTTGTCTTAGCTACGTATGGTCTGACTGTAACTATTCCCAACTGGAATATCCTGCTATAAAAGCAATTTTGCAAGGCAGTAATTTGTACAATGATTCTAATAACATGGTTTTTTATAAACGCAGTTTAAGACTCTTTTTTATTTTGTTCAGCAATTCCCAAGTCTAATAAAAAAGCCTCCTAAGCCACCTGCAAGGCAAGCTGAGGTGAGTAGACTCATTCCTACTGACTAGTTACAAATGCATTTACTTCACCAATATCCCTTTCTCCCCCCAGTAACCCAGGTTTCCTTGTTGTACAGGGTGTCACCTCTCATCTCGGCAAGAGCTGCAGGGCAAATGAATACATCTGTATTAACTTCATACGATGGCACACGGTGCAGATGCTCCCTTACACGAGCACATTTCCTGTCACTGTTAGGTAACAAGCAAGTCGTCATACCTTACAGGTGAGGAAACTGAAGGGCAAACTGACTTCCCAACACCACCAAGACAGTGACAGATCTGCGAATAAGTCCCAGGGTCACAAGCCCCAGTCTATACAGCCTGGCTCTCCCTAGCAGCCACACAGCTAGACCGGGGAGAGGCCAGCTCTGTCAAGGTGGGGTATGTGAAGTCTGCAACTTCACGTTCTTCTTATACATTCAGGGATAAACTGAAGAATTGTTTGACAAAAATTTGTGAAGTCACACAAATGTAAAAGCCATGTAGGTGGAAGAAGGATCATAACCTTTGTCTTTCCACAGCAGCAGTGGGGTTTATTGACTTGTCTTTCGAAAAACCTTTGTGAGATCAATAGAAATTCAACACTTCCAGCTCACTCCCACACCACCCAGGGCAGTTGTACTTGCAGGAGTTTAAGACACTGCTGTTTCCATATTTTTTAAGGCAAATCAGCACCGGTTTCAAATTTCTTTGATACACAAACCACCTGACCACACCTGTGGTGTTCATAAAGACTTCCCGGAGCAGGGTGGGTTGGCAGTCTGAGGGCACGGATCATAATGAATATCCTCAGATAAGACGAGCCAAGTGACTAAAGCGTGGAACTGCTACATCCTCACTCCCAAACCAAGGCTTGTCAGTTTGTTTTCATAGTGAAACAACTAACCTCACTGCAAAACCCTCCTGGGGACCATTGCTTTGACTTTTCCCATGATGTAGTTAGGCAAGGTCAGCAGCAGTTCAGATGCACAGTGTTCAGCACCACTAGCTATAGCATGGCAAGAACTACCTATTGCTTGTCTCCTTTAGGTCTGATTGCAGGACAGCTGTTGGACTAGAGAGGTGACACTGAGGGTATAGACAAAGTTCACTGTACTGAGCAGAAACCATTCACTTCCGTCAAATTTTATCTCAGGCTAGAAGCGCTGCCATATTTCATAGTAAAGACAAGCCTCAGGCTTTCAGAGGTCATTTTCCTTTATCCTGCTTTAATCGGTCATTGCCAATTAACCAACATTTAGTTTCAGCTTGAGGAAGGAAAGACAGAAATAATAATGTGCTGAGACAGACAACCCATCATCTTCTCCAGACCTATTAACCACCTCAGATAAATTGGCAATCAATTAACCGAGATTAACAAGTCTAAGGCACAAACCATCTTCTTTACAACCCTCTTTACTCCCATCTCTGGAGTGAGGATGACACGAAATCACTACCCAGCCTCTGGATATGTTCATCTAAATGGAACATTACTCTGTCCATAAAACAATTTAACAGTTTGGCTGGTTCATCTCAGGACATGGGTTCCCCTGACACTGAAACACAGTGTGGACTTGTTCCAGGCTGCCCCTGATCAGGGAAGAGGGTAAGCCACTCCTGATGTGTCTGTTTAAAAGGCATCATCTAAACAACTGTATTATGACAGAATAGTGAAATGAAGAGTTATGTGCTACAGGTTCCTGAGGTAAAAGAAATTAAAGTCCTAAGTCTTAAAGAGGAGTCATTCCAGAAAGATTAAAGACATGAAAAATACACATACCAGTATGAAATAGGAGAGTAAGGTTGCTGTAGTTTTAGGTGCTTGCAAGGTGTAGGTCTGCCTTTCTTACTGACCTAATGTAAACATCTGTTTAGGATAGGATGCACAATGTCCTAGACTCCTCGGACCATGCCAGTGAGATCCCACTTTCTATAAACGCTGGAGATGGATCCTGCCAAACATCTGCTTTCATTTATCAAAACAAGGTTAAGAAACTTGATCATAGTTCATAAACATCTCTTGGGAAGGGACTTTCCGTAACACAAACAGAAGGGAAGGGGAAGCTGATCCCATCCAGCAGTGTCCCGCTCTTAGCACCTGGTGTAAGCAGGAGCTATCACCGAGCTTATTACATGAGGCAGCACTGTTATTTTTGTTCTGAATAAACAGAACAAGCCAAAGTGACATTGGTAGCATCAAGCTGCCAGACTTACCTCTAATCTTAGCTGCTTCTCAGTAGTCTCCATTTACTTGGGGTGCCTGGCATTTTGATTTTGCCATTATACACACCACTGTGCTTTTTGTTCTCCAAATACATAAAAGAAATCATTCCTGAGTTCTTCTGCCTGCAGGTTTCTTGCCTGGACTTTTCTAACCTTAGCAGTGAGTAAATCACATGGTTTTAATTCAGCAAGTCCAGGTACAAACTGTGTTGAAGAATGGTGTGTGCTATCGGTGCCAGTGCTCAGTATGACCTGGAATCCATGGGGAATTCTAGAGAAAAGCCCGTATTGTGATAATATTTGTGGAAGGGGAGGGATGAACTCCGAAGTAGCTTGCTAACTGCCCAAACCTAAGGAATCAAACAGTAAATAACATGACGATATGGGGAGATGGCTCTTGGTGGAGGCCATCGGAGAGGCAGTGTGGGTTTTACCCCAGCGCAGCAGTGGGGAGTTTGGAACACTCACAGACTGTCACCTTTTAGTCAAAAGAAATGTGCTTTTAATAAAGGTAATGTCTTAGCCAAACTCTCAATCTTAAATGTTCGTAATTTCACCACCCCAGCTCTCTCTAGTAGCACTACGCAGAAGATAGAAAGATTACCCGAGTGACACATACTGAGAAAGACATATGAGAGATGCCCAGTGTCCGAGCTCAGAGGTTAAAAAGGAAATAAAAAGTGTGTGTTAATACAGCCGAGCAGGAGCACGGAACATGGGTAGGGACAGAGAGCATCAGCCTTACTCGCAGGCGGCAATCTACCGAGCACATCATAGGAAATACCCGTTGGTTAATGATGACAGAGCACGTCTCCAGATGGGGCTTTGGAAGTGGAGAAGGGGATTTCATTTTAAAAGCAAGCCTATTTTCACTCACACCCTCATACCCACATACTCACAACCGGAAAAAAAGCATCTGCCCATCATCCAGGCACCAAGGCATGTGTGTCCAGGGTCTGCTCAGGATCCCTCGCAGTGACACAGAGCGCAAGGCACATGGCTCTGCAGTCCTCATCCTGGCTCCATCCATAGCTGGTGACCATTCACTGGTTTCCAGATGGGCTTTTGAGTCCTGGGGCTGAGGGCAACTGTCTTCCTTTTCATCTCCATCCCACCCCACCTCTATGGGTCATCAGGGCTGCCTCACTGCCCTTCCTCTCCTCCCTGAGTGCCTCAAGGCTCCAGTCCCAACATTTATCCTCCTACTATCACCCCTTTGATGTTCTGAGGCTTTGTTTCAGCCTAGGTGTAGATTGTCCTTTGCTGTAGGCCATCCCTTGTTTGCCTGAACCAGCCTGAAGTTGTTCTATTGCCAGCTCAGCTCAGCTTAGCTTTGCATGGATAAATGTGACCAGAAGTGCTCTTCGGCAGCACCACCAGCTGTGATTTAGATGTCAGTAATTGCAGGTGCAATCCTGTGGCTTCTCCTAGATGGGAGACTGAACTACAGTAGACTTCAGCCAGTGACCCCAAGGCTCTGCAGTGGCCCAGGTTGCTCCTAAGGCGTCTGTGGAAAGTTATTGCATTGAGCTGGCCAGCTAGCTATAGATCTGACTTTTGGGGGATTCCTATCTCTGCTGGAAATGAGAAAAAAAAAACCAAAAAGTTTCGAAACCTTCGAACTAGATAATGCAGGAACCTTCTGGTGGCCCTGACTATGCTATTCACGCAGGTCGGAAGCTGCTAGGGAATTTTTCAGTACACCATTTAATGTGGGCAGCCTGAGCTCCAGAAGTAGAAGGAGGAAACCCAGCTACTCCAGCCAGGGGCCCTCAGGCAAGGAAAGGGAACATTTTCAATGGCTCTTAGAGGAGGAGTTGGCCAAGTCACACATGTTACAGCATTATAAAGCTAGAAAAGCAGTGCCAGGTGAGCTGCCTAAAAGGAGAAAAATTGCTCCCTGTTCTGCAGCATATTAATATTTGGGAGTTTGTGGGTTTGAACTGCCTCTAGTTGCAAGGCCAACTCTTACGTGTAGGGTTTTAGTGGACATCCTAGACACAGGGTTAGCAGCAGCAACTCAGCAGGCAGAAGCCTACTGTGGCACTGACTTCGCAGCAACAGAGGTGTCCCACAGTGGGTTCTGCAAGATATAGTCCTGCCCAGGTAGCAGCTCTGCCTCCCCCTGCACCTCCATTCACTCACCCCAGGACATGCCACACCTCTCCCCTCGCCTGCACCAGAAGCACCAGGAGGCAAGCAGCTCCCTCTGGGAACTGTTCTTTCACCACGAGAAAAAAAGAGCTCTTTTTTTTGTCTTCTCAACCGGATCGGTCCCTGGATCTGAGTCCCAGTGTGGCCATGCAACTGGTGGTGCCAATGCATTGGGGGGAGCAGGGAGGGAAGAAGCCAATGGAGGGCTGGGGATGGATCCCGCCCTCAGCCCAGTGGGGTATGACTACCACTGAGGGTATAACACAGTCTTAACTCCAAAGAGAGCAGTAGCAAAACAACTTTCAATGAACCATTTCAACATCTATCTGCCTTGATGGCATTCCTTCTCTCCTTGCGCTTGGAAAAGTTTGCTGAAGTTTCCTGCAGACAGCATCTTCTTTTCTGGCCCAGAAAATCTGGATCTTTATTAATAAAGCAAACAAACCCCTGACTCCTCTAATCTTCCCTGCTTTGTTCATTCACTCCCAATGTCCCAGGGGAAAATAAAACAAAACATTCACTGACCAGTTCCTGCAGGGTACGGGAGCAGCTCAGAGCAGGGAGAGGTGGCCCTGAGCCAGCAAGCTCCAAGGGGACACCACAACTGTCCTTCCTCACCCTGCACTGCGCAGCTCTTCTCAGCCCCTCTGATGAATGTCCTGCAGTCAAGGAAGCGACACTGCTGTGTCTCCACCAATTAAACTTTCTGTCTCTCAAGATGCCAGTGGCCTTTCGGTGGGTGTCTTCAATTTTAGAGACTGATAGAGCCCAGGTATTTATACTTCACACTCAAATACATCTGTTTTTAAAGCAGAGGCTATTACCAGCTCAAGAAATGTAGTGTTATCCCAAGGCCCTGAGAAATCTGGTGGCTGTTGTATAAGTGTCTTGCTCTGTCAAAAGCAGCTCTTGGTCAAGGGCACCAAATGCCAACCGATGTTGATAAGAGGACCACGTCCCCCACTGCTGCAAATGGTCCTACTGCTCGAAGTGGATCAGGCTCTGTGTTTTGTTAAATAAAAAACAGCCTGGTGAAAGGTGTTCTGCAGGCCTGCCTGGGGCAGAGCTCCTTGCCCATCCTCAGGTACCCTCAGCACTGAGGAACGATGGAGTCCTCAGTTCCGGCTGTAAAGCCTGCATGCCAGCTGCAGTCCCAAGGGCAGCAGCATCACTCCATGCAGGCAGGGACCATCAGCTGTGCTACTCATCTCAGGGCCGGTTAACCTCGTAGAGCCGAGGGGCGGACAGCAAACCTCCCCCCAGCAAAGGTGTCTTCTGCAGCATCCATGAGATAGGGCAAATCTGGGGCATAAGCAACGTTAGAAAACAAACCCTAATACAAACAGAGCTGAAGGGATGGTTGGATGGCATTTAAACATGTTTTAATAAGAAAGGAAGACCATCTCTGAACATGGGTTTTATCGCCCTGCAGATACGTAATAGCCACGGAGAGACCCTGGAAGTCCAGGCAAATAGCAGTGACTTGCTGTTCCCTTGATAACAGGGGCCTTGAAGGAAGATGTGCTCTGTGTCCCCAAAAGACCTCCCAGTGGTCATAATGTTTTGCTTATTTTGGTTTTTTTTCAGATGCGAGGTTTGCATGACCTTGTCTGGAAAGGAACCCTGCTAGCGAAGCATCCCATGCCTTGTTTTCTCCATCTGCACAGCCAGGGTAACTGAGCTTGTCCCCACAGGAAGATGGATTGCTTAATATTTGCTTAGTGCTCTGGAGATAGCACTATATAAGTCTAATTACATTTTGTGCTCTCGTGTGATAAGGATGTCATCTTGGATTAGAGAGGATTAGTTGTTAATGCCATTCCTGTACATACCAGTCCCCTCCGGGGCTTTGATTTCTGCTGAGAAGGTTTTTTTGCTCTGCTTTCAAATCAGCAAGGTCCTCCTCATTATGTTAATCAAGGAAATCAAAGATTTTTGCTGGATGAAAACAACAGTTGGGGGAATCCTGGATGTGCCTTCAACCAAGCACAGGTGTGTGCTCGGGGAATGCTGGTGCGCACACCAGTTTCATCAGCTCAGTGAAACTCTCTTGCTTTGGCATACCTAAACCTTTGACGGCGCCGGGGAAGGAGGTTGAGGGCATCCCCCTCCCTGTGTGCCAGGCTCCAAACACACTGCTGAGTTATTAAGTACAAATCTAAGTTAATGTTTAGCACTCACCCAAAACACATATATTGCCGACGCCAAAGGAAGTAGAGTGAGAAGCCACATGCTGGCAATAATTCCAGGGCAAAATGCTACCGAGAGGATATCCCCACACCCCAGCTCACAAGGGAGTGCTCTGATCTGCAGCAATGAACCAGAGCAAGTGAGAGGGGAATCTGGCTCCCACACTCCATGGTGAGAGCCAAGTGACTCTCAGGGATTTTACTTCTCTAAGCCTATTGCTGTGAAGTTTCCATCCTTCATCACAGGAGGTGGGAAGTGATTGTCCCCCTGTACTTGGCACTGGTGAGGCCACATCTTGAGTACCGTGTCCAGTTTTGGGCCCCTCACTTTAGGAAGGATGTTGAGGTGCTGGAGCGGGTTCAGAGAAGGGCAACGAAATGAGTGAAGGGTTTAGAGAACTTATCTTACGAGGAACAGCTGAGGGAACTGGGAATGTTTAGCCTGGAGAAGAGGAGGATGAGGGGAGAACTTACTGCTCTGTACAACTACCTGAAAGAAGGTTGTGGGGAGGTGGGGGCTGGTGTCTTCTTCCATGTGACAAGTGACAGGACTAGAGAAAACAGCCTTAAGTTGTGCCAGGGGAGGTTTAGATTGGATATTAGGAAAAATTTCTTCACTGAAAGGGTTGTGAAGCATTGAAACAGGCTGCCCAGGGAGGTGGTGGAGTCCCCATCCCTGAAAGTGTTTAAAAGATGGTTAGATATAGTGCTGAGGGACATGGTTTAGGGACCCTGGCAGTGCAGGGTGAACAGATGGGCTTGATGATCTTAAAGGTCTCTTCGAACCAGATGATTCTGTGATTCTGTGACCCTGGCTGCTCTCGGAGGGCTGCCTGGAGAGCCAAAGCACTCTCCCCCTGGTCGCAGAGCTATCGAGGATTGAGCTGAGAGCCCTTCCGGGGATTCCTTTCCAGTGCTCCCACTCACTCTGAGCATTGGCAGACTCCTGGTATGGGCTGGATTTCAGCCTCTGACTTGGAAGGAAAAGGGCTGTCCTGTCACCACCTCCCACTAGCGTGGGTTTGTCCCAGAGGAAACCCTGGATCTGTTACCTATTGCTGACCACCCAGGATTAGTCAGGAGAAGGACTCCGTCTCCCCTCAGCAGAAGGAGGGGGAGGATTCCACCTCCTGGCACTCAGCCCTCAGCTGATGGGAGCAATTTTGGCTCACCAGCATGTTGAAGAAGCTCAGTGGAAAGGAAAACCTCCAGGGACTTCTCAAGCTCTGAAGTTCCAGAGACAGATCCCACCATGGTCCTTTAGTGGGGACCATCTGCAGCCAGGTATAAACCAGAGAGCCACAACAAAGAGTGGTAGGAACTGGTGAACAACAGCAAAAGTCTTGCAAACATCCCTAAACTATGAAACCAATACTCACCCAGGCTGCACAGTGATGCCCAGGGATGCCTATCAGCACAGGTAGCAGGAACAGCCACCAAAATCCTGGGAGGAGGTGGTCTTCCCTGCAGCTAAAGCTGGAAGCAGAGGCTGACAGCCTGAACTTGTTGCAGCAGCAGCTGCAGTATCGACTTGAGTGGAGAGGTGCTTCCAGAGTGAAGAGAACTAACTCCCTTGCAGCAGGTGCTGAAGTTGTCTGAAGGGGTTTTGGAGAAAGCCAGAATCTCAACAGTGGTGGAGCTGGGCATTGTCCTGGGTCCAAATGTGATCAAACAGCCTGCTCCATGGTACAGTGTGCCAGAGGAGGACAGCCTGAAGCCTCAGACAACCCTTCACCACAGCTCTTGCCATCCTGGCCATGGGGTAGTGCTTCCCTCCAGCCCTGCAGGAGCAGATGGATGCTCACTGGCTGCAGGAAATCAGCTGGACATGAAAAGGAAGATCAGACACAGATTTTGCAGTTTGTATGTCAGTGGGAATAGGCAGCTTCAAGGCTAAACCGTGTCTGAAGGAGAGATCCAGGGATCTTTACAGTTAGACATTGGGAAGTCCACGTCCTCCAAGCAGGGGAGCCTGTCACTCACATGCAGCATCTGGGGGAGGTGTTGCTCCATACCATTCACATTCAATAATAAATGAGGATATTTTTTCACCTATTGACACAAATAACATGACCCCAGAGAAAGGAGGAGTCACCGCTTGCAGAAGAGGTTTGAGGTGTAAAGGGCAAGTGCTTGAAGGGCCGTGGCCTTCAGGAGCCACGTTGCTGTCACCTCAAGAAGGAGCTGCTCCGTGACGGGTTGCTGAGAGTACCACGGCTCAGGCAAGTGCAGATGAGGAAACGGTTTGTGGGTCCTCTGTGCTGTGACGAGGTGCCTGGCCAAGCTGGTTAGAGAGCACCAGCACTGTGCCCAGGTGAAGAGCCCACGTGCCTGGTTTGTGGTTTTCACGGGGATGTTGGAGGCAGTACTGGGGAATTACAGAATCACAGGATCATTTTGATTGGAAGAGACCTTTAAGATCATCGAGTCCAACTGTTCACCCTGCACTGCCAGGTCACCGCTGAACCATGTCCCTCAGCACCATACCTAACTCTCTTTTAAACAATTCCAGGGATTGGGACTCCACCACTGCCCTGGGCAACCTGTTCCAGTGCTGAGTGAGGAAGCAAGTGGACAAACCTTCAGCCCCATCTCTGGGGTGCCCATGAGTGCTCAGACGAACATGGCACAGGCTGAGCCTGCAGATCCAGGGTTGGTGCTGCTTCTCCAGGGTCAATGGGGTGCAAAAGGAACTGGGGCTTTCTGCTTACCTGGGTTAGTTCTACAAGGCAAATAACTACCTCCATTTATTTCACATTGTTGGCCAGAAGAGCGGCCTGTTGCAATACAGAGACTAAATTGCTGCAACTGTCACTCTGGGTAGGTGCTCTCTGTCCTCCCACAGCAAGAGGAGCTGGGGTGCAGATGGGGCATCCTGTTTAACTGTCTCCAGCACAGCATCCTTAGCTCAAGCCAGTCCTGCAAGGCAGAGTTGAAGCTGGCCAGCAGGCTGAATTCTCACTCCTAAAAGAGTAAAATAAATAAGAAGTCAAGATTTTGATGGAAAAAAAGGTTAATTCGGTGTTAGAAATAAGACATGTTCCCTGGAAGCCAGCCCACAGCACAGCAAGCACTAGGGACAGCTTCAAGGCAGGGTACTGGAGATGGGGGGCTGCAGATGCCACCACCAGGGTCTCTGGTTTGACGTAGCCCACCCAGAGCCTCAGTGGAGCTGTCGCCCTGGGAGCCCCGAGCATCACACTCCTTCGGCTGCAAAGACCAACCTCCCTCCCAGCAGCTACTCCAAACACAGGGCACAGAGCCAAGCTGTCAGGGAAGCCAGCAGGATCCCATTAGCGATTTTACCAAACTATACGTTTTCTGGTGGAACATTTGCATTTTGGTGAGGCAGCAAAGAAAGCGTCTGTTGACAGCAGCGAAGCTCAAGGTGGGTATGTGGGGAAAGGCCCTTGGGACATGCACCTGACCTGGCTGGATAGACACCGTGATCAGAAGGAGCCATGCAATGAACAGCCCAGCCTTTTTGGCGAATTCCCCTCCAATTTATTCCTTGCCCATCAACAGAAGAGCTTGCCTGAGCTGAATTTTCAGGTTAAAAGTTGTCCAACATGCATCAGGTCAAGATGACAGAAGGATTCGCCCACTGTCTCATTCACTCTTGAAGAGCTACTTTCCCCTTTGCATGTTTGATCAAATCATCGGGATATCAAAATTGGGCCTGGAAACAAGGGAGATTTATTTCTCCAACTATTAACAGGTTTTCCACAGCCAAGTTTTTCTTGCTACACCGAAGACTTACTGCCCCATCTGCAGAGAGAGATCATCCCTCGCACTCCCCCTTGCATATCTGAGGTCTGCTCTCATGTCTCCCCAGGACCCTTTGTCACTCGTTATTCAAGACAGGTCAAGCTTGCTGGGAGTCATCACGTTTCTGCTGATCTCTGGCCACCCTCCAACCTGTCCGCATCTTCCCCGTCCCAGCGTGAAGCCAGCCTTTCTTCGCAGCCCTTCTCTGCAAATCCCCAGCACCTTCTTCCAGCAAGTCCTCGTGCCCTTCACAAGGATTTACAGCCTCATTGTCACTTGGCAGGGATGGAGTTATTAGTGCTGTTGGAGAGATGGAGAAGATAGGGCAGGGGATGACAGCACAGCGGGGAGCCAGCTGCTGGGAGACTTGCAGGAGCCCAAAAATGCGTCAGCCTCCACTCCCTGCTCCCTCTCCAGCCTCCAGGCAGGGAGTTTGCATGCAGGGAGCACAGCCAGCTTGCAGCTGCTTGGATGAGGGTTTCCCCTGTCCCAAAACAGAGGACGGCTCCGACACAGCTCTGGAGGGGCAAGGCTGGCAGTAAAACTGGGCTGGGGACTCACAGCACAGACCAGGGTCATGGAGCCCCTGCCAGGAGAGGGCTTTGTTTCTCTCCCTTCTTTTTTGGTTGGTTTTTTTTTTCCTTTTTTGGGTTTTTAATCAGGTGGGTTCTAGGAGGACTGACAGGCAGGGGAACTCAGCCGCTTGCCTCCCTCTCCCAGCAGCATCTGCGTGGCTGCAGACTGACGCGGCTGCAGGTACCTCCTTGCAGGAAAAAGCAGGAAAAAACTGGCAGGGAGTGGAAATGAGTGGCAAGCAGATTAGAAACCCAGCACCTATTTATAGACCAGCAGCGAAGAAACTGCCCCTGTGACAGGCCCGTCCCTTTAACCCTTTCGTCACCAACGTGCCCAGAGATGCCGAGGCAGCCCCAGTCTGTGTCATAAAGGAGCCTTTTTGGTACAGGGGAGGCAGGTAAGACCCTGTGCCAGGGTACCCATGGAGGGACCAGGAGGCAGGTCCATGCCTGATGGACCTGACAGGATTATTCCTCAGCAAGGATGATGTGGAGGGAGATGGAGTTATGAATGTAAAGAAGTTGGATCACTGGGACACGGAAGGTAATAACCCAGTGTTCTGCTGCACAGCAGCCAGACTGAGCCGAAAGTATTTCCTCTAACTGGGACATAATGAGCAGGTTTTAGGGCCATCTCCAATGTTTCCAGCCTCTTTTGTCACCCCTGAACTTTGGCAGGGTTGAAGGTAATGGGGGCCATTGCTTTGAGGTCCGCTGCTATCTGTTGTCCACGAGTGGCTGCTGATGCTCGTGGAGGGCTACTCTAGCCCACAGAGGTGGACTGTGGCCCCTGGCCCCTGCTGCTGCCCACCATGGTCACACCAGCGCTCATCGGCAAGAGGACAGCCAGACATCATCACCTGCTCCCAGACAAATTTGCAGCGGTTTGTTAGATCTGTTAGTGTTTCCACGGAGTGGTCGTGCAAATGTCACAAAAGGTAGAGTTCACATTGCAACTGCCCCATACATCCAGCGGCTGGGACCAGGAGCCGAGCAGAGTGTGGGGTGAATCCCAGGAAGAGGCAGTCAGCACATCCCCAGGTCCAGAAACAGGCTGGCGCCCTCTTCCCCTTCGACTGCTGCTCCACCTGCTGCCACATGGGTGCCTTTATGCCACACAAAGTTGTTAAACAGAGAAACTGGGTATTGCCACTTTGCTCAGCCTCCTGCTTTCCCAGGTCTGGATTTCACCAAGAGTGGTGGCAAGCAGAGACACATCTGGGGAGGGCGAGCTTCCATATGGGGACCTGCCCCCCACCCCCGCCCCAATGTAAGCCCTTGGGGCACCCTAAATGCTGTGTTAGACCTTGGTATAACCCAGTTACCTGCAGGAGAGAAAGGCCTGCAACACTGAAAGAGGGACACAAGGAAGAGATTTTTTGTGACACGAGCAGTGAGGCACTGGGACAGGTTGCCCAGAAGGGCTGTGGATGGCCCCTCATTGGAAGTGTTCAAGGTCCTGACCTTGGATGAGGCTTTGAGCAATCTGCTATAGTGAAAGATTCCCCCACCCGTGGCAGGAGGGTGGACTAGACCATCTGTAACTGCCCTTTCTGACCCAAACCATTCTGCGATTCTGTAAAAAAAGGGTGTCAGAGCTGCTTAGTGGAGAGCTGCAGGTTGGTACCTGGCCAGCAGCTGCTGCCTGCAGTGGAGATGGCTGAGCAAGAAGCTGCTGTGTGTGGGACACACACCCGCTGTCCCACCCCACCAGCACAGCGGCACCTGCACCAGCACACAGACAGCGAGGAGTATTTTTTACTCCATTCCACCCTCTGCAGCTCTGGAGGCTGAGTGGCTCCCCAAGGCTGGCTGGTCCCAGATCGCGCCCACTCCCTGCACGGGGACGGCTAGATGAATGCAAGCCCGGGTCTGGGCAGGTTTCACTGCAATTCTCTGCTGTTTGAGAAGCAAACCTTCCCCCCTCAAGCCCCCTCAGCTATAGGCCTCGGCTACAGAGAGGCTCTCCAGCTGTTCTTCCACTTGCTTGTGTCAATAGCTATTTTTACGAGATGGCTTTTCTTTACTTCTTAATTGATCTAAATCCTTCCCCTTAGCTTTCTCGTTAAAGGTGGATTTAAAGAGAAGGAGTTCATTATCTCAGCCATTTTTTAATCATTATGAATTTCATCCCTCTCCTCATTAATTACTCATTACCCCTCAGCTCTGGAGGGCTGCTTTGTCCCCGATGTGTTTGCGAACATCTTCCCCGGCACCCTGTAATCCCCCCGGCTCCATGTTAGCTCGGTCTGGTTTACGCTGCCTTCGCTGCCTCCTCTGCTGCCCGCTCAGCTCCACGTCTCCTCTGTTCCCAAGCGAGATC
>NW_010417876.1:3345-78480 GCF_000710305.1 Buceros rhinoceros silvestris | reverse complement strand
TGAGCCCTCCAGCCTTAGCCCCAGGTCCCTCAGCGGGTCGAAGCCCCACAAGCATCATCCAAGTGCATCGTGCCTGCCCCACGGGACGAGCGACTATTCCCCCTGGCCCCTGTGCCAAGCAGCAAGGAGAGTCCCTGGCTCCCAGTTAACGGGCTGGCACTCAAGTCTAGATATAAATAGCCCTTTTTTGGAAAGCAATGGCTTTGCTTGGCCTCTTTCAGTACCTGCCAAGTTATGACAAAGCAGCAGGGAGAGCAGAAGGTGGTTGCGTAAGGGCCTCAGGTTTAATGGGCCAGTAATGCCCAAGCTGCAGTCAGATCCCCAGGGAGAACCTGAAACATGTAAGGATCTCCCCTGCTACAGCTGCAGCGGTCTAGGGGAGCTCAGCAGCTGCAACGGTGTCATCATCCTCCTCTCCATGCATGAGCGCTGCCCTGGCAGTGGAGAGCTGCGTGTGGTGCGGACACTCAGATACTGACCCTGCTACTCAACCAACCTTCTCCAGCCCCGTGCACATATGAACTATTTCCCCTATCACCCATGAGTGAATCTGTGACTGGGGATCACGATGAGTGATGGTCTTTCTCTGGACCTAAACAATCACCCAACCACCCAGTGCCTTCTAGCAAAAGACCCCCTCCATCCCAGCCTGATGCTTGAGTTGTCTTCCATGCCCTTGATATCCCAGCAGCTTCCCAAAAGCCTTTGAAGGACCTTTTTCCCTCTCCTTTCAGCACGAGATGGAGATTTATGTCTATCCGCTCCTCCCTGATGTCAGTATCACATGTACTTCTGTGCTGAGCCTCCTCCCAACAGGCTCCTGCCCGCGCTGGGGCACGCTTGCCAGGGAGGGCCCTTTCCGTACTTCAGAGATGTCTATGAAAATGCAAAGCAGGAAAAATGTGTTGGGTTGGTAAAAGGAAGAGAGAGGTGAGGGATATTTGCTCAGGGAGGGTAAACGAGGGTTGCACAATCAGAAGCAGTGGAATTATTTAACTTAACAAGATACCACTGATCAGCTGAGCCACACTTTCTCAGGGGGTTTTATTCTTTAACTGGAGCAAATTAAGATAAGGCACTTGGTCCACGAGCACAAGCAAGTCTGCTGACATGCACTGAGGAGCATCCCTCGCTGGGAGGGAACGGCTGGCAAAATAATTTGGGGACGATTGCAGTCTTGAGCTGCAAAGAAATCAGCAGCAGATCAGACCCTCCAGACCAGAGAACAGAACAGAGACCAGCCTGTGAGTGCTTAGAGCAAGCCTTCACACTTGCCAGGAATCTCCTACCTTTAACTGCTGGCAGCAGCTCCGGTCCTGCACCACAGGGAGAGCCCAGCAAAACTGTCTAAGCCAGCTATTACAGCCATTCCTCATTCTCCATCTGTGAAGCAATCATGTGGCTTAAGACAACAGGGGACTTTGTGACAAAAGAGCTACAAGGGACAGAGACATTGAGATGGTTCAATACACACCCCCGTGTCAACACGCTGCAGGCACAGCCCTAAAGGATGTGCCAAAATTCAGCACAAAAGGAGCCAGGAGACTGAGCCAGAGGATTATTTTTTTCTGCTCCTGCATTTCATTTGGAGTAACCTCTCTGGGATGCTCCTGCAGAGCTTTTCACTTGCTGCAGTTGCAGCCTGCAAAACTGCTGCCTTCTGCCATGCTGCTCCTGCAGCAAAGGGGTGGCCTGTGCTGGCAACCCCAAGGGTGCAAGTCTTGACACCAAGGCCCATATTTGTGTATCTTCCAAGCAGTTTAGCAGAGGGCCAGACCTGGGCAGTGAATGCCTGGAGGCACAAGCCATTGCTGGGAGAAGACAGTTCCCAGAGAGGAGCTCTGTGTACCTGGTGACAGTTGGTCAGCCAGGAGCTGCAGCTCCATCTTGGCCTTATAACCTGAGCAACAGTGTGAAGGTTTGGTAAAAACCCAGTCGCAGGGCTTGGAGAGGTGCTTTCTGAAGATGGAATAGGTGAGCACCCAGCCTCCTCTGGTCCAGCCCTTGCTGCCTGGTGCTCCAGTGGGAAAGGAGACCTCCAGCCATGCACACAGCCCTCTACGTGAGTCTTGCACCAACTCCATCTGCGGGATGTCCCTCTCCTCACCCTCCACAAAGCATTTTGCAAGAACTGGCCATTTTAAGCACGTGTCAGTGAAATCCGGCTCCTCACCTCAGGTTGTCTAATACCACATTTGCAATGCCTCAGACTTCAGAGCTTTTCCAAACCCCTCAGGGCTGTAAGGCTAATTCAGGCCAGCATCTGGAGTTTTACAAGGCACAGACAAGACAGTGTTCTATTCATTCTCTCTTCCCCTCCTTACAACCACAGGTACCTGGCACTGCTCAGGACAAAAAAAAAAAAAAAAAAAAAAAAAAAAAAAAAAAAAAAAAACAAAAAAACCAAAAAAACCCCCCCAAACCACATGGAAAGCCCTCTCAGAAAAAGCCAGGGTCACTGGGCAAGGGTGGACCTTCCCTCATACTCTTCTGACACACAGCAGTGTCAAAAAAGACCCTGCCACTGTGGAGTGACACAGTCCTTCTGCAACACAGAACACAATCGCTGCAGCTCACTCATAGTTGTGCCCCCGAATTTTAACGCAGAAGGGTCCCTGGGCTGGCCTGGGTGGTACTTTGTGGCAGCCAGGAGTGCCAGGTCAAAGGAGACACCAGTGAGGATGGCTGATATTGTGAAGGGTCTGCAGCTAATCTATCGCTTGTCTGAAAATTCCCCCCAAAACTGGCAAACTTGTTCTAGCTCAGTAACTAGCTGGAGAGTAAAAAGGACTGATAAATGATCCTCTCGCAGGAGGAGGGACAGTAGTTTAACCAGCCGTGTCTTAACATGGCCAGAAACCACCACGTCCTGAATGCTGGTGCTCACACACCGTCACACTCTCCCTGTCCTCCTCTGGGAATATTCACACCAAAAGCCTCCCATAGGAAATCTCAATCTTCTGTGTGCTCCTAAGTGCCTTGCACCCACCTCAAGGTATTTGAGGACCTTCTACCTTGCTGCCAAAGGAGCAACATCAAGGCAAAATCATACCTTGGGGGATCCATTTCCCTAGCACAGAACACAGCTTCACTCCAGGTGTCTAAGATGTGAGGAGCTCTTATTCCCCAGAATAACACAAGCGCTTGAGGGCTCACAGGCTCCTCAGCCACTTCAAATTCAAGGTCTTTGTCTTTTGGTACCTGCCACAGAACCCTGTGCAGCTCCCAGCATACCTCGGCCTCCCCAAACACTTCACCACCCATATTCCTACTGCTATGTATTTTAAAACCTCTGCAGTTCTCTCACTGAGCCTCGTAACTCAGGCATCTTTTGAAGTCCTTGCACCTTGAGTTATGTGATTTCGCATGAGACCAGCAGCTTTCAAACAGCACACGGCTCTCCAGTTTGTACCATCACAAGAATCCCCTAACATCAAGGCTTCCCAAAAGCTTCTAAAAGCTGACAGCACAAGACCAGTACCCTTGAAGATCAGCTGCCTGCTGGCGCCGCTGCCACTCACGGACTGGAGCCTGTAGGAAAAAGTCAGACCAACGTGCATCATAATTACTACATAAAAACTAGCAGCCAGGACAGGAATAAGAGCAAATCCTTTGTAAGCAAAGGCTGCTGGAGTGAGGAGCTGTGTTACATAACAAATCTACTTTAATATTTCTCCCCGCCAAAACCCCACAAAATTCCAATTATTCTAGGGCAAACTCAAAAGGTTTTATTTTAAATTTTTTTTAGCAAATTCTATCACATAAATGTTAACAAAAACCATATGTACAATTGCCATGATACACTCAAAAGTGAAACAAATAAGATATAAATACAGATATGGATGTAACATGACAAAAGCGGAAAAAATAGAAAAAAATACATGCGCATGAACACGGTGCCAACAAAGTCATTTCTCATGGCTGGCATTTTTCAGAGCGGTTTTTACTTCCCATTTAAAACATTGTTAGCAACGTTCTGCTGTATACTACAAAGGTCTATTTTTCTGTCCCTTAATATGTAATATTATGCTTGATAAATAAAGGGGTGGGGAGAAAAGGTTTTGATGACAAAGATGCGAGTTACGTTACTTATAGAGGTTATTGGTAAGCTAGTAATAAGCAATAAAAAAAGACAGTCTCGTATTGTATTGTAATCCAGGCAAGCACACATAGTGTACCTTAAGAAAGCCACATGCCTCGATATTTCTGCACTACATGAGAACTACAGTACGTAGACCTGGGGGGCGGATGGATCCAGTATTTGCCCATGCCCACGGAGCACTGGTGCAGCCAATGGCAGAAAAAAACATCCACATCTGAGATTTCGGCAACTTTGCAGCCAGTAGCCGCTGTCTGCTGAGAGTTTTCTCCCATTCAGACTTTTAAAGCATGGTGGGCAAAGAAAACACACTTTTTTTTTTCCTTTTTTTCTTTTTTTTTAAAGGTATGAAAAATTGAAGCCCTGCATAATGGGCAGCAAGAAAAAAAAAAAGGCAGCTGCAGTAGGTGGCTACTGCCGGGAGAAGGTGAACACAAGCTTCACCGGTGCGGTGAGGCACTGCCAGCATGCAGATCTTTCTCTGCAAGCGTGCGTGGACATCGATTTGTAGCCAGAGAGACCTTTATGCTTGCTGAAAACAAAACGATTGTACAGCTTGTCGATGTCAGAACACTGGAGATCAGAGGTGACATTCAGAGCTAGCCCTTTGAGTACTTCAAAGGAAACCAAAACAAAACAAAAACAGGTCATGTTCAAACATACTAAACAACCTCACTATGTACATCATACGCAGTGATTTATAAATACCTAAGCAGAATGCTCTCCACTGGATACAGGTATAACATCCTTCTAGAGTACTCAAAGGATGGGCAGTTTGCGACTGATTCACGTAATGAAATTAAGTAGCACATTAATGAGCATCTGTTGACAAACAGAACCAAATCTGATTCAGAAAGTAAGGCCTGGTTCTACCCTTTGCAGCCCCAAGTGTGCCAATAGGATCGGAAAACACAGGCTCGTCGCCAGAGTCACAGCAGCTTGGCTCAAGGACAAGCTGTGAACTCCTACTGTAGTGTCAGCACACGCGCCAGGGTCAGTTCAGTGCGTTCACTCTCAGTGCATCCTAACAGGATTTTATAAATTATATAAAATGAGTTGAGAAGGAATTCAATTCCTGGAGATTTGCTACAGTGTGCCATTCACAACATAAAACAAACAAACAGCAAACACTGATGGACCAAGCTCCATCACTGGAGGGACTAATCGCCATCTGGTCAGCTATGCTGACCTTCTGAACCCCAAAACCGGAACAGAAGATGCTGAACTGAGATGGGGAGAGCGGCAGGCATAAATACTACGCAGTCAGAGCACAAATTTAAAAATAACCCAAAACAACAAAAAACCCAAACCCACTACTAAAAATCCAAACAAGACAGCTAACTGCTGCCAACAAGTTGGCTTAATATTTCCTCAAAAGGGAAAATAAATGCATTGAACTAAAATAATTTGAATCATTCAAAAAAATTAAAAAAGAATATTTGAACAAGCAAACTGAAAGATGCTGAAAAGAAATGGTCCACGGAAAGAGAGACACCAACCATGGAGCAGTCAATCCTCCCGCTGGTGAGGATGGCTTTTCTGAGCCTGTGGAAAGACCCTGGGCGAATCCCACCCACCAGGATCAGATGATTTTTCCTGCTATGGCATTACCCACTGGGGAAGATGAAGGAACTAGGCCTGCAGCCAGCAAAAGCCTGGACACATCCTGACAAACTCAGGAGCAGGTCACTTCCTCTGCTCTCATGTCAGGGAAAAGGACCGACAAGCTTTGCAGCCCAATGCTGCACAGTCCCCACTAAGCTGAGGACTGGGAGGGGAGCGGACACCTCCCAGCATATCTCTGTGGGACCAGGGCTGAGACACATGGGGATGAACTGATGGAAAGGGAGGACATCGGGGCTTTACCCTCCCCACTGTGCTCTCCTGCTGCAGTACTGGAAACTCTCGCGTTCTCAGTACACTACCAAGGTGTCCCTTCAGCTCCCCAAAGCCGCAGTGGAGGGGCTGGAGAGAGATCAAGGCACTGAAAGCAGCGAGGGAGCACATGTCTATCACCACAGTTGCAGCCCTAAGCTGTAGGTCCATCCTCTTGCACCACTAGCACTGAGGGCAAAAACCCAGTTCTGGTCCTTTGCAGGTTTGGGACAGGCATGGCCATCAGACAGGATCCAGCCCAGAGCGAAACACAGCACTAGCATCCTCCTGCCTCCCCCACTTACAGGCAGAGGCCGGGGGAGCTCACCATTTGGAAACTGAAAGGTCTCCCTCTGGGAAAACATGGTGCTGTGGGGTTGATGGCTGCTACTTTGGCTCTGACTTGGTCTGTGTCATCAGACTGCAAAAGGATTGCCCAGCGAGGTCCCTCTGAACCCCTCTGAAGTGCAGAGCACCTAGAAGGGCTGTGTGTGGGGCTGGCAAGGAAAAGGTTTCTAAAGGCAGCTGATCACACTGCAGGCTCTTCAGGCACAGGCAACCAGCACTGTCCCAGCTGGCTCAGCAGGTGCTTCTACTTTCTGTCCTCTGGGATGAACATTTTTGCCCAAAGCAAAAAGCAGTTGTGGGGACAAAGCCATTACTTCAAGAAAAATGCAGCTAGCCACACCACTGAGGTACAGCCCTGCCAGCTCCCACTGCCCATCCACGGACACACCCAGAGCCTAACCCAACACCCACCCATCTAACTCCAGTGACCCATCCACAGGCATTGTTTCCAGAACTGGGTCTCAGGTTCCCTTTGGGGAGTAACAAGTAACCTGGAGATTATTTTGAGGATATGAAAGAACCAAATGGGATGAGAGGAGCGAAATATTTACACAGTCAGAAAAGAAAGGAGCAAGAGCTCAGCTGTTTTGCACAGCACAGCTGGCTGGAGAGCATTTAGAGAAATCAGCCCATCAGAGGTCTGTCAGAAGAACTATGTACAAAAACTCAGATATTTAAAAAGAACCTACTTTTTCATTACTCACTTGTTGTCTCTCAGTATTAAAGCATCTGAGGCTGGAATCACAGCCACATCTGCAAAGATCTCCTCACAGAGAGTCCTGCACGTTAGCCAAGCTGTGACAGGGAGCATAAAACAGGACCACAAGACTTGTAAGAAGAGGAGAACCCAGCCAGAATGGCTGCAGTTGAGGGCAGAGAGCAGGTAACTAGCACACAGAAACCAAAACTGGGTATAAACTAATCCATCAGATTTGACCTTTATGCACGTCCAGGTTCTTGGACTCAGTTTTGGAACGCTAACCTAAACATGTTTCTGAGATTTCAGCAGCCTATACAAATATGTTTAAGTATGGCTTTCCGTTGTTCGCTTTTAGTGAAGACTGCAACACAGACCTTGCTTCCTTTACATTCAATACCAGTAAGATTCTACAGAAAAGCTTTTACGGGACTAAAATACTGATTGCAATAAATATCTGCATGGCCTCCTTGAGCTGATGGGAGCGCGCCAGTGAAGAGTAGCAGAAAGGTCTCTGAGAGGCACCGTTGATTGCTTCTAAGTCTACACATGTCCACACATCTCCATTAACTGTGCGTTGAAACATCTGAAGAGGAACTGCTGTTGCTGTTGGTGGTCTGGGCTCTCTTTATGTACAAGTTTAGTAGCTTCATCTGAAAGAAACAAACAAACATCAGAAGATGCCAGGAAAAGCAGGTGGACAAAACTCGACTGCAAATCTTAAAACTCTCATTCTGTGGTGAACTCAGTTGTGAGCAAACTGACACTGGGCTCTCTGGAGGAAAAGGAGAAGCGAAGCTGAGTGTATTTCAGGAGAGAGATAGAAGGGAATGCTGAGACCCACCGATGTTACAGACAGGTTTAACAGGATTTAGAAAAACCTTTTACATTTCACTTCAGCAACCACCAGTTCACAGCCCTCACCCTGCGGCCTGCTGTGGGCAAGCAGGATTCCCGTGGAACTCAGCGGGGCCGCAGGCACACCAGCAATCCAAAAGCTACGGTTCCTCCCAGGAAACACTCTGAACTCTCCAGGCTTTATAAGAAGTTCATTTTCAATGACGTTTAAGTATCTTTGCTAACTTAGTACATCTTGTGAAACTGCAGCTGTTATGACTATAAACTTCCTTTGCATGGGTTTCTTTTGTTTTTCTGCCTTCCCACCTTCGCTCCAGATCCTGCAATGACTCATGCACGCATTTAACTTTAAACATGCAGGCAGTCTGCATAAACCCTGCAGAATTACTCACATGTTTATAGCTAGTTATGTGGTGGAGGAAGTCCGTGGCACCTAGGATACTAGGATAATAAAGTCTCTACAGTATTTTATAGGGGGATTTCCTAACTGCCCAAATTTAATGAGGTAAACCTCAGCACCCATAGCTGTCTCTTTCCAGAGTAATTTGGAGCCACAAGTCATTTGTTTAAGCACAAGGCAACTCAATTCAGAAATAAAATCCAAGTGTCCTCAATCTTTGGTTGTTTTGGTCTACATCATACTTCCAAGCCACAAAAGAAATGATTGCTTCAAGATATCAGAACAAAGCCTCTGAAATCAGTAGTTATTCACATGCAGAGATGTATTCAGAGAAAAATGCAGAACTCAAAATGGCAGAGAATTCTCGACTATGACTTCAAACAGAAGAAATCTCATGACGTCTTCCCAAGCAGCTCTGAGAAGCAATCAACCACCACCCGCCTCCAGGGGAAATGCCAGCTCTTGGTTCAAGGACAGAGCTGAATTAGGACTTGGTTTCACTTGCAGCATCAGGTCAGAATTCGAGTTTTGCTGCTAACCTGACTCCAGGGCACTAAGTCCTTTGAAGGGTCACTTGAGCTTGCTGGTATCCCAGTAGGGAAGGGACATGTCTAACATGCCAGGAGTGAAGCTTCCCCTGCATTTCTACCAGCCCCAATCACAACTTGCTGCAGAGCGGACCTGCTCTCCCACCCATCTCAGCTATGCATTCCCACTACTCTTTGCACTAGATTACCCACACAGCCGCAGAGAGGAAAACTAATTAGTGTTGCCAACCTGTTTTGTGCCCAGAGCAGCCAGCGGATCCAGCTCACTGCACAGTCACCCCTGGCTGCAATGCCAAGGGGACAAGGTAAACATGACCATGGTGGGAAGGACCTGCTCGGAGGATCAAATGCATCATGACACTGATCCCTGAACCCCATCACAACTTGCTTAGTGGGATTTCCAATGCTCACACCGCTAAGCAAGCGCTGTGCTGTTCTAGTGGTGTTTGGCAGGGTGAGATAGGATTTAACAGAGAACTGGGAACTGGACCCAGGGCTACCATGAAGCCTGGTCTTGCTGCTAGTAGTGCAAGCCATTCAGCTGGCTACGAAGAAAACTCCAACAACACGTTACTCTTGTACCTTGCTTCCTGTGAGTTGTGCGAGATGAGGTTTCAGTTCTTCTCCAATTACTGAATAAATTGCCACTAGGCAAAATACACTAGCTTTACGGACGCTGCTCTCCGTATTATCATAACCCTAGGAAACAAGAAAAAAGGTCAGAGGTCAAACAGCGTTCACTAGCATCCTTCCAGATCCTAAAGAGCTAATGAACATTTTGCAACATGGCTGATGACCTAACAGGTCAGTAGAAAAGCCCTGCTTAATGTAATAGTTTGCAACCCGAATACTCAAAGAGCAAGAGAATACAGGTACCCAGTGCATCCTATTTGTTCATTATATTATTAGTTCTTACTACTCTGTTGTAAATTATTAATATATTGTTATTTATAGCATTAACAAAGAGCTTAGAGTTCTATCAAATACACACAAGTCCTGTGTCCAGTTCAGATCACCATGTGTTATCCTGGATGTTTAGCACTTCTTGGAAGGGAGCCCTTGTGCACCCAGCCGGGCTTCTGAGAATCTAACCCAAAGGAAGCTAATTCTGCTCCTGAGAGCAAAATTACAGATGGAGAAGAATTTTGCTGCAAAATGGCCTGATAGTTATATCACTCAGGAGATGAAAACCAGCATCCTGTTTTGTGAACAGATATTCTACCCAAATATCTCTTTGGGCAGATAACCCTACGCAGGTATTAGAAACTGCAAAAATCAGTCATGGAGGATGATTTTCAACTCTAACACATTAAAAGATCCCTGTAGGTGTGCTGGATCTCTAGCAGCTTCAGGAGAGCTCAAGCTCACCACCAGCTCACTTCAGCAGCTGGTGGCAGTAGTCTTGTACTCAGGCAGTGATTCATCACTGAATAGCCATCCCATGGGATTCCCTTCAGCCTGCGGGACGCTGACTCCTCCGGATGCAGGGTGACCTCTGCCAGGAAAGCTGGGAGGAGGGCACGGCTGAGGCTGTTAGCCACGGGGCCAAAATATAGTCTGAAATGACAGCGTGCAATCCCAAAGAGCACTGAGCTAGAAAAGCAGGAGACCTATGTAAGCTCAGAGAGTCACCAAGCTATTGAGGACCCCGGTGCAAAAAAGGCTGAGCCCAGGCCCACAGCAGAGAACACCAGAGCCACAACCCACTGCTGGGAAAAGAGCTAGCATGCAGGGCTCTGTGGCTAGCAGTCCAAAGGCTCCTGAACTCAGATGCTTCTGCTTGACCTCATTTTTCCTTATAGGCCTGGCATTTTGCTTACGTGTACATTCAAAATTGCTCCCATAGGAGCAAGTGGACCCATGCAGGTTTGAGGAGTGAGAGGGCTGCGCCCCAGCGGGCACTGGGCTGGTATGCGCCAGCGGGACCCCACCTCTCCATCTGCCAACTTGCTTGCAAGTCAGTGGCTGCTGCTCCTCCCATCATTTAGTAACACAGCCCAACAGTTAGAGCTTTCACTCAGGAGATGACACAGGCTCAAATCTCTCTTCAGCCTGAGGGTATTGAGATGTCACGTGGGAGAGTGCCTTGTGGCCCAGCTCTATATCTGCTGGCTCTGAAGAAGCCAGGGCTCTGCATCAGGACCAGGGCAAGCCCCATGACTTTCCCCAGTCAAGCCCTGTTCTTGCATGGAAATCCCCATCTCCTCATGCAGGTCATGAGAATCCCACTCTGTGCTGCTGAGCTACACACTTGTGCTCATGCTGCTGCTGTCTGACACTCCTCACCTCTTCACCACTCTGCTGGTACTCTGAGCACAGTAAAAAAGCACACACAGGTGATTCCCTCCACACACAGTCCTTCAGCCAGGATACCAAAATACTTCCCAAACGTGAGAAGTAGGTTTCTTCAATCAGTACGGGTTTCTAAGGTGAGGAAATATCACTGGCATCACCAAGATGAAAAGTAGCAAACAAGGTTCCAAAACAAAATCCATTTTAAGACGTGGAAGCAATTTAATAAAACAAATATAACTGCATATTTAAAGGCATGCTGCTCCCAAACTTCTCCAGTGCACTGAAGCTCCACTGTGCAGACTGTTGCCTGCAACAATGACTAAAAGCTTTCTATAACAAAAGTTTAGATCAATACAGAATTGCCTGATTCCCAGAAGCTGTGATTTAAGAAAACAATTGCAAGAGCTGACACTATGAAGTTGAGACAAATGCTAGGATGCTGAGTTTACTCTTGTCCTTCCAACATTTTATGCTCACAAGGAGCATAAAAATGAGCATACTCTTTATCCCATTTCTCTACTGAAGTCTTACCCACCCAAACACGTCTCCCCTTTCACATTGTGTTCCTATTCCAATCCCTCCAACACACACATTCTCTCTCCTACTTGACTGTTAACTCCTCTTATTTCCTTCTTACATGCAGCCTCATCCCAGCCACTGGCACTGCCAGCTGCTTGTGCAGGGGAACAGAAGACAACACTGCTACAGCCAGCACCAAAAGCTAAACTGAACAATGTAAGACCAAGCCTTAGCACTGGCAAAAACTGGCTCGCCACCCAGCTGGAGAGGGTTATGAAAGCATCTGAATGAAGTCAGCAAGCAGTTTGGGCCCCATTTCAGAGAGGAGAGCGGAAAGGACTAGCTTGCCTGCTGGGATTCAAATTCAAGCACAAAGTACAATTAAAGTGCAGAATAGCTCAGTACAATTAAAGGAGACCACAAGATGCATTGCTTGGGATGTATACAAACAACACAGCATAAGATGCGGCTAACTCCTACTCTCAAATTTATTACATGGCTGATACGGCTTATTTAGGCGTCAGGCCAAGGCACTGTGGAACACAGGCACGAGAATTTGAGTTTTCTTTTCCTTAACGTTAAAAAAAGGTCGAATATAAAAACTTAGAGGGATTAAAACTTCTATTTACCAACACCTGGCCCCAGAGGGTGCATCACTCTCTCCTAGGTCACAGATCTCACAAATTACTCAGTGGTAGTTTGTGCTCGGGAGCATTTATGATATGATTCTGTACCTGCAGCAACCCAGGAATGATATCGGGAAGGAGCTGATGCAACGATTCCTTGGAAATCCTCTCAATGACTTTTGTCTGCATTTTGATGGCAGCTAAGTTAATTGGATAATCTGCAGTCTGAATGATGGGGCAAAGCACCTTGATGCATTGCTCAGGGTGGATGGAACTCGCTAGGGTAGAAGCAGCTTCTTCAGCAGCTCTGACAACCTGTAATGAAAGCAGAGCAAAATCTTATGTTAATGAGGTCACATGTCACAACCAAAACCACCAGTGTGCACTAGAAGTGACTGCTGGGAAATGCTTGGGGGAAGGTTCGTTAGGAGAAGGCTCTATTAAAAGGCAATTGACTCCAAGAATTCACATCCTTCACCTCCAGTGACATCTTTGTTCCAGCCAATGGTAAGAAGTCCACCCTGCCTAGTGTAACTGTGTCAAACTTGTTGCTAGTTTGAAGGAGTCAACTGTCACCCAAGACAGACAGCCACCCCCATCCTAGGAAAAGTGAGAGGACAACATTTCTCCAGCTTCTGTCAAAGAGCCTAAAGCCACCAAGCATAGACTTAATGCAAAATTTATCTCCTTAAACATTATAGTCACAGAATACCAGGTTGGAAGAGAATTCAAGGATCATCTGGTGGAACCTTTCTTGGCAAAAACACAGTCCAGACAACATAGTCCAGCACCCTATCCAGCTGCATCATAGAAGTGCCCACTGTTGGGGAAAATGAATGACACCTTTGCACCTTCTCATATGCATCTCACCTGCCAAGTGTTAAGGTGCCCAGGCTGAGACTCCCATGCCTAGACAGATGTGTCCTGCCATTTCCTGGCTACGCTATGCTGTAATCAAACCCAGGCTATAGATACCAACAGGCTTTAGGGTGTCTGACCAGGCAGCTGTGCACTCAGCAGATTCAAGCCATTAAGACAGCACTGGGATCACCATAAAACACAGGAGGAAGAACAAGTGGGAACAGTGGTAGCAAGTACTCCACACTGTGAGGCAGTCATGCAAAACAAGGAGATCCTAAACTCCATTCCACTTCTTCTCCAAGGGAAGGCAAATTCACAACTTTCACACTCTTCTCCAGTGAGCAGGACAGCTAGCTGAAGGAGGAAAGACCTGACTGTGGTATCTCTTCCCACGAGAGTTTCTCCATTCTACATTCTGCAGTAACTGGATAAAAAAACCCACCAAACAACAAACCCCACCCACACCAGGATGGGAAGGCAGGCTTTCTTTTTTTCAAGTGTCTGTGCTAACTAATTGCCAGGAAACAAAACTAAGCTTCCCCATGGCTATACTCTTCCTGGCCACAAATCACACACTCTTTGCTCCCCATCCACATTCTTGTTTCAGTACAAAAGATGGAGGATGCTGTTGCTCATCTTCTCACTCCCCTCTTCTCAGGGCTCACTGTTAAGGGAGGATAAATCCTGAGTGGACAGAGATGCTGCAGCAGGCAGACTTAAATCCAACACCTCAACTCTGAGAAGAAGGAAGTATTTACAAATCCTCATGCTTAGGATCTCCCAGCTAGCCTCAGGCAGTCCCCAAGTCTTAAGCATTAATCCAGCCTTTCATGGCACTCCCTCTTTCCTGACTGTGCTCAGATGCCAAGAACCAGTTCTCTAATTCATCCTAAGCTGAACTAGCCAGGGTTGTCTAAGTCGATGCTTTGAAACCAGCACTAGGAAATCTGTCACAGGCGATCAGCAAAAAAAGCAAATAAATCACACCACAGGTCTCCCGTCGCTTAGACTGAAGCCATTAGCTGCTGAATTCTCCTCATTCTACTTTTCTGTCCTGGTATCAAACACCAGGATTTCTATTTTACTAAGACAACCCATGGACAGAAGTAGCTCTAGCAAACCCTCAAAAGACAGCAAGTTTTCATTATTTTGAAGTAGCTACTGTGGATAATGCATGAACCAGGAGTACCTGGAAGTTTATCTCAACCCTTACTAGGACAAGAATGTCCCCCTGCCTGGACTAAAACATTTTCCAGAAAATTTTAATTAAGATAGCAGCAATGAATAGTGACCAGAAGAGATGATCTCCATCTACAAAACCTGCCTCACCCACAGTCTTAGCATCACAGCTACACCGCTATCATGTTCATGCTGACAGCTACCTCCCCGAATCAGGAATAGCCACAACGTACTTTTACACCCAGAAAACAATAAAACTCAGGTCTTGGCATTCTCTACAGCAAATCCAAAAGTGAACGTGATCTCAGGTACTCCATGTAGTACACATATTGCATGCAGACAGGGTACAGGCAGGATGATGAAGCAGACCTGAGACTTGACTGCTTCTGTATCACTGCTCTATCACAGAAGAGAAGTTGTCTAACTGCTCTGTCTTCTTCAGGCCTTTCTCAGTATTTAATTATAATTTTAACACATATTCTAAAAAGACTGTCAATCTACAATGTGGTCAATATTGAAAAAAATTTCATCCTGAAAGATCCGTGAATGAGTACTCAAGCAGAACAGAACGCTTGTTTTCCTACTTCCAGCAAGTTTTCCCTCTTCCCCCTATTTCTTTGCTAACTCCTCTTCCATTTCACACGAGAAGCCTGAAAGTTGATAATTTCCCACATAAGCTAGTAGTAGCTTAGAAGCAAGAGCTATGTGATTTTGCTGTGAAAGGAGAGGAACATTCGGGAACTTAAGGGAAACCAATGCCATGCTTTGGTACCATAGTGCTGAATTGCTGGAGTGGATGAAGTCAGGAGCTGCCCAAGAGGTCTCCTTAAAAGAAATTTGCTTCTTCGCACTGTGGCTTCTGACATCTGCTTTCCCAATGCTCAAACACTGCTACCATCAAGCTTTCCACAAACAATGCAGTAGACTCACAGAGAGCGCAGATTATCTTGTAATCAGTTTAACAACATTCATAAGCAAGTCACTAGCTAAAAAACCACAACTATAACTATTTGGACACAGGCTGCTTGGGATTTTGCTTTCCAACGGCTCCAAATACTGTTAGGAAATGTTCTCAGACACTCTCAGAAAGAACAGCTTGCACATATATCATAGTTCACTAAAACAGAAAAAAATCATTTTTCAAACCTTAAATCAGCTTGGTATCCTACTTGATAACAAAGCAACAATATTTTAGTATGCACCTACAGACAGACTCTGATCTCAAATACACTACTGTAAACTCCAAACAATATGGCATCAGGCAGAAATTTCAATGAGGAACCTTCTATCTGGGTTTCAGCTCCACATCCTGTTTGCATAGTTACAGGAATGAGGCAAAACTGTTTTCTAAACGCCTGTTGACCAATTCCAAGTACAAGGGGTTAAAATGCAGCTGTATTTTTTCCACAGCACAAGGGAGGGTTCAAACAGCAACAAAGGTAGTACCTATTTGCACATTGCAAGAAAAGCTGTGAAGGCACAGGATGTCTTTATGCTCCTAGAAGTCCTTCTTTTCAGCAAAGCTGCCCGTTTCTAGCAAGCATCTGGCCACATTTACACCAGAGTCAGGTATTTCACATCATGTCTCCCTAAAGTGCCTTCCCTCTGAATACAGAAGGACATATTGCACATGTCCAGTAGGCTTCTTGTTGATATTAGCTTGTAAATGTGACAACACCAGGGAGACTTACAAGGCTTCCAAGAGCACATCTGGCAGACAGCAACTGCATCTAAGCCACATTTCATCAAACCCCTGAAGCATATGCTTAATAACGTGCTAAAGTCTCACTGACATCAATGGGATTCAAGCGTGTTCTTACATGCTTGCTCAAATCAGAGCCTCTGCAGGTAACTAGCTCCTGGCTCCCTTGGAAAGGATGGGCAGGGGACAGGCTGGAGGAAGGGGTGGGGCAATACCTGCTGAGAGCGAGCCAGAAAGACCAGCTCATCCCTGGTGGCACTGAAAGCTGAATGCGGATGGATTCCACACCCCATGAGGGATAGCATCTCTCTGAACACTTACACGGTGCCCTCAGAGTCCTGCTCACCTGGTAATGCCAGAGAAATTGGCAGCATTCCCACACAGAGGGAAGTGCATTATCAGAAGATGCAAACTGCCAGGTCATTTGGCAACAAGAACATGCATTTATAGAAGAGTTTAGCAAAGCCATTTTGCCATAAGGCACAACACTTATGCCTTGCAAGCTATACATGCCATACAATATCAATCAATCAGACATTTTTTTAATCAGGGCTGACCAGCAGAGTGAAACAACCTTAAAAGCAGTGGTAGAAATGAGCAAACAGCATCTAGCAACAGGTCTTCCATTTTTTGTGTGTATCAACAGATACACACCAGAAGTGACAGGAAAGGCTCACACTGGCAACAGCTGCCACAAGAAGTAGTTAAATGCATCCTTTAAATTGGAGAAAAATAAAGGGTGCTGTTTGCTATATGCTCAGACTAACTCAACTGTCACAAGAAGATTAAAATTTAGACAAGTTTACTGAAGAAAAACAAATGCCAAACTAACACAGAGAGGCAGGCAGAACGATTAGCATAGGAAGGCGGTAAGCTTTAGCCCACTGGAAGGAGGAAGGATATCCTCAGGGAAGCATCAGTGTACGCTTGCTTCTTACTAGTTACTGTCAGATAGGGCATCAAGTGAAGGAAACTTTGATCTAATAATTATTCTCATTGATATCAGAAATATGAAAGAAAAGTATCATGATGATAGTACCTGGAAGAAGCAAGTTGAAAAGGGCAGCTACAAAGGAAAATATGTAAGATGAGAGAGCCTGGAGCGTTTTATTAAAAGACAGACACTAAGCTGTGTGTAAGGTCTCACGAACATTATTTTACCTCCTACTAAAAACTTAGAGCAAACCACAGCTTGAACTGGATAGTTTGAGATCATTCAACAAAGGGCAGGTAGCCCAGGAATGCAGATCTAAAAGACAGCACTTTACCTTAAAGAAGCAGGTTTTTCTCCTTTCCAAATGGTTACCTTAGACATTACACACTAGAGACTAGATTCAGCCTGACTTCTGCTGGTATTACATAAGCTCTGGTTGCTGGTGGGTTCCTTGAAAGACACCTGCAGTGCATTAAGACCTTCCCAGTGAGTCTTCCAAAAGAGAGAAGTGGTTATGCTTCCATCCAGTGTGCTTCAGGGGAGGAACCATATTCATATGCACAAAACCAGAGAGGTGTAGCACACAGATGGGCTGTTCCCCTCTAACAATGTCTTCCTTAACACTATAAAGGAGTCACCTTCAAAGTAACAGGTCCGGCAGTCCGAAAATAGGCACATGAAATGCTTTCTGATTTCAATGGGTGAGGATATGCTGCTATGCAGTATTAGGAATAGCGTGATCACGACAGGCACCTGTCACAGATCCCTTTCTTTTAACAGAAAAGCACATTGGCATCATCAATGCTCTACAAAATTTGCTGGACAAACTTTGGATGATGGTTCCCATTGGTTTACCTGATTCACAATGCACTGCAGCCATGGGATCCTGTTCGCTTAGAGACAGCCCGAGCCAAGACTTCGTTTCTTCTGCACAATTTCTTCTGCTCAGCTATTACTCTCAGCTTGTTACAGATGTTGCTTTGCTACTTGATGGCTGCAAGCAAGCAGCTTCTCTGTGCTAATCTGGTCTTGGTCAATATTCAGCAGCTTTCTAAAGGGTTTTGATGGTTTCATTTCTGCTTTGAAGCTACACATACTACTACCAAATAAGGAAAGAAAAATAGATGTCCTGACTCACCTAAGGCAGAACATGCCAGATTCATAGGCTGCACAAAGCATCAGGGTAACATGCTGGGATCTCAGCAGAGCAGCACCTGTACACCTAGATGAGAGCTGTATGAAGGACCATAAGCTGGAGTACTTTGCTGTAATTGCTAGTTGCACCACCTCTGCAGAAAGTCACAGAGGATGAGGCAGTGTAGGTAAAACCCCACTGAAAACTTAAGAGGCTTTGCACGCTGTTGTGAAACATGCAAACTGCCAGAGAAGTTTAATAAGCAGAACAACAAGGTTTTGCTTTAGGGCTTATGAGGCATGCGGCTACATTTCTGAGTCCATTTTTGCCATCTAGAGGTGATTACTTAATGCATGAATAATCTAAACTAGAGGGAATGGAGGCTTACTAGTACCTAGACAGGCAAACTCCCATCCCTGAATGCTTCACAGTCTGATCCAGACAGGAACAAACAACTAAGAACTTGCTTTCAAAGCAGGAAGTGGACTCAGCAATGGGGAGTGTTAATCAGATGAAAAAACAATGTGATATTTATAAGGGATTTGGAGGAGATGAAGTAGATTAGACTGCTTCTCTTGTGCACTAAATATTTGAAGCGTATTGGAAATGAGAAAAAGCACATAAATATATATAAGCAAAACATCAACACCTGCCATGTTGTGGCACTTATCAGCTTTCTGCCTGGACCTCACCTCAATTAACCTTAAAGTCGTTCAGTGCTTTTCTTTAGTAAGCTACATTTTGCAGAAACCTACATAGATCATACCATCATCAGAGGACAATTGGAAATCATCTTATAAATGTCAGAGGCCAGTCTAAAAGCACCTCAGCAAGACAGTAACAATTATCTACAATTAATGGATAGCTGTGATTTCTTCTTTTTCACTCTTAAGAGAGTCGAGAGAAAGAATGTTACATCTAGTTATGCTCATGGACCTTCTGGATAACAGAAGACCAAAATTAGCTAAGACACGGCACAGTATGCTTTCCTTACACATGGAAAACACGCATCAGCTAGTTCTATAGGCTTAGTTTCAAAGAAAAACAAGAGTGGCAGAGAATAGAAGCAGGGAATTAACTACCCTGTGATTTTCACTTTGGAACCTTTTCCCAAGCTAATGAACTATTTATGTTTTAATAGACTCAGTAATAAGAACTTATACTCATTTTGCTGGTATGAATCTGAAGCAATGTCATTATCACTGGTATTGCGTCAGCAGGCAGCATCTCTCCTTAGATATGGGTGAGTAACTACGCTAGAACAAATGAGTTAATATTAACTAACTGGCAACAGAAAGATGGTTCTCTTCCAAATAACTCCAAACAGAGTGATAAAAATCAACAAGACGTAATACTGTCCACAACTTCAATTATGTTCTAACGCTCCAAAAGTAAGTGAAAGGCATTTACATGTCAACCCCCGTAAATACTTACAGTTATGACCGAAGCAGGCTTGAATCTTCACATCACCCCATTAAATCAACAGCACTGAATAGACTGTTATACTACAAACAGTATAAAAACAGGCTGAAGTTAAAAAAATGCAAACTAAACATGGATCCCAACCCAAAGCCTTCTCATCTGTAGCCTAGGGCTACATTAATTTGGAATCCCCATAAAGGCCAATGCTTTGCCAATCTCCTGCATTCGTGCTCACTAGGCATGACTCAGCATCCAACTCCACGTACCAAGTTTTCCTCTCCTGTGCCCCTGCGAAGAGAAGTGGTTCTCTTAAGCTGTGCTGCTCTGCTGAGCCTGGACCTTGCCTTCAGCAACAGAAGGCAGAAGAGTTCCAGCCATGGCAAAGGTCCAGCTGTCTAAAGACTTCTCCTTGGACCTGGAAACACAGCCAATTATCCAAGCATCCCAGAATATGTAACTATGCCAACACTGCCTTGACACTTCCAATTTTACAATCTGGAATAAAACCACAGACCCTTTTTGTTTCAAACAATCTTTAAGTAGATACTGGCACTCAACTGGAGAAAGGCATGATATTTGCTGGATGGTGAATGCATTGGTTATAATTTGTTATTTGATCCCTCCTGGCCATGCTGCACAGCACCAGCAGTAGAATTTGGGCAGACGAATGAAGCTTCTTGATTTCCAAAGCACTGCCTCTTAGTACGATGACTTCCTCTTTGCTTGGTCACTTTAGATTGATTCTCCATGAGTCACACACAACAGAAGGAGGGAGCAATAACTTGGGACAATTAGCAGTCTCTGTGCTGAAGGGGTAACTCAGGTAGGACAGACTGGAACAGATACAGCTCACTCAAAACAGTCACTTTCTGCTAATTTACACAGCCTGATGAACACCAAAGGATCTCAAACCATAAAACGAGGATCACTCCTGTCTTCTACTGCAAGGCAGAAGCAGCCCAGAAACGCAACAAATCCTGAAACGACATCACTGGCACAAGGACTAACAGTTTCCTAACCAAATTATACAGCAGCTTTCCTTGAAATAGTTCTTACACTCTAGAAAAATACTGCTCTGACTTAGTAAAAGAGATGACTGTAGAACAGACCGCTCAGATCTTCCCTTTTCTTCTCAGCTACTCTCTGAAAGTGCCCTTCAATCACAAACTGGTGAATCTTCACGTCCTCTCCTGCTCAGTAGGACAAAGAGCAGCTCCTCCATCCACCCTGGACAGAGCAGCGCTGCAAAGTCAGCAGTGAGAGCGAGCTGAAGGGCCACCACAAGACAGGAATTTGTGACCTTCTGGCCCAAGGCTATGAGTCTGACTAACTCAGCCATGCCCAAATGGACTCTCAGTTAACTGTTCAGACTTAACTGAATCAGCGATACCCAGCTACAGGTAAGAATATCTAAAGTATATTCCCAGGTATATCTTTAGTCTAGCTCTAGAAGATACCCAAGTGCAGGTTAGGAAACCTTTCTTAACTTCATGAATGCTGATATTCTCAAACTACTTGCAGATAGATGGTGCCTTTCATGGGCTCCATGATGGTTCTGAAAGTCCCATTTACACAGGAATCACAACAGATAGAAAGAGTGGAAAATACAGCACCAGTGCCACTACTTAATACAGCTGTGCACACACAACTGTTCAGCAACATAGCTTGCAGTGTCCTGCTATGACAGCTCTCACCCAAAGGTCTCACTGCAGCAGTTGCAAATATTTTTAGTTACAGATATAATAATGCAAAACTGTAAATCTAAGGCATGCTGTGTACAGCACAACAGCTACTTGCTGATAGCTCAATTACTCTTCTATAAAGAAGAGCCAGAATTCGCATCTCTTCATTCCTGGCTTAAACTCTGCTTTCTCTGCAGCAAGTTTATTCTTCTCTGCTTTTCCTTAGAAGGCACCTCAGGCAAATCCTAAAGAATCTTTCCGTACCATGAGCACGAAGAACACAGTGTGGGGAGTACAGAGACGAAGTGTCATGTTTTCAACATTGTTCTTGATTTCTCTCAAACCCACCAGTCCCATGAGGACACAGAATTCTGAGGGGCTCAAAAACAATGCCAGAGACAATCTGGCTAGACAATCCTGCTAGAAATGGCAGTTCTGGAGGAATGTCAGGGAAAAAAAAAAAATACGAAGGGCACTGACTCAAGGTGAGCTGAGAAGTATGCAACAAGGAAAACTTGCCAATAAAAGACACTCCTTCAGAACATAATGTTTGGTCTGACTGCTTTATCAGGAAATTAATTTACAACTGCTTCTTATTACTCTGAACTGAAAATGACAGGAGTGTAAAGGCTCCAAATTATGAAGAGGAAGGTAGGCAGAATACGGCAGCCCTCATTCACTAAAGGATTAGGTATTTTCTACTTCTGCCTTTTAGAGAAATCCAGCCTGTTAGTTTCTTTCCCTGAGGGTATTTTTTGCTTTGGTTTTTTGTTGTTTTGATTTTTAAATCAGTACAGTTTCTGCAATGCACAGCTAACATCACCTTGTGCCAGTTACACATTGCTCTGGGGCTGTCTGATCTCTACAACAACCTTCTTTTACGGCCAAAGCTCTCCAGAGAGAGATGCCTCAAACTGCTAGTTTAGGACAGGTCTGTTGCAGAGGAGAATAAGTGTCCTACATTTCAAAGCTCTGGTAACAAAGCCATCACAGACATATAGAGAAATCCATGTGGTACTTCCCAAGGTTAGTTCAAATTTGCAACATGCACATGGTAGAGTAAAATATCCAGCTTGGAAGTCAATCTACAAAGATTGACTTAAAGTGTCATTTGAATTGAAACCTTTACATTGTTATTATCTTATCACTTTATTTTTGTTTTACTCCAGAATAATACTTTCAGTTGTACATACTATTTCTCTTACAAAAGGAAGATGCAATTCATGCTTCCCCTTGCTTCTTCCTCTGTTTCAGCAGCACAGCCTCTTGGCCCATTTTCTCCTGTTACTCATGTGTTCCCAGTTCTGAAGCGTTGCCTAATTTCTGCTCAACTATGGGCTTTGTGTTCTCCAGTTCATTTCCTACTCTTATCCATACAGACAGAGGGAGCACAGTACCTGCTGCAAAATTATTAAACGCGCACTTTTCTACTACAGGCTCTCACCCTCTCCCAGAACAAGCAAGAAAATCCTCAGAAGTTCATAAAGAGTGACCTACAATTTCAGATAGCTCCACTTAAACAGCTGTCTCAGTCTCAAATGTTCTTCCTCCCTGCTTCAGCACATAAAAATACTGTCTCTTCATACTTGGGAGGCAGTATCAATTTGTTCTATTGTCAAGCAGAGTCAATGTATTTGCCTGTTAAGTCTCACAGGTCCTACACTTCTTCAGCAGGTCCATATTGCTTTCCCAGTAGGAACACTGAAAGGCTTACTCACCTCCTTGTGGGAATCCTTATGTGCTTCCAGTGTTTTCATGATAGTCAACTCCGCATAGTTCTTAAACCTTGCTGGCTGGTTCCGTAGGATCTCTCGCAGGACTCGCAGCGCCAGAGCTCTTATTGAATGCTATGTCAAGAGAAAACCACATTAGAAGTCACTTCTCAAAACTGTTGTTTGAAGTGAACTGTTATGGCTCCCTGCACCACCAGATATCTTACATCGTTCTACCAGCTCCAGTAGAGCAAGCAGTATAATCAATATAACTGAAATTCAGAATTGGCCCCCTTGCTTTTGCACAAAAATTCAGATAGAATGAATGACTGTTGTCACAGATACAAGGAATAATCAGAATGACTCTATACTTTGTTAAACTACATACTCTTTTGACAACGAAGTACAAATCTGTAACCAAAGCAGCATATCTACATTACATGAATCTACAAAGAAGCTCAGATCACATTTGTTCTGCTCTTCTTTTGTTTAGCTTTGTGGATATCAGACTGTGCTCCATCCCTGCAACAAAGATGTTTCTCATGTACTAATGCAGTAAAATCTACTTTCTTCCTGTAACTCCTATGAAAATTACTTTCAAGAACAGTGAAGTCATTGTAGTCAAGGTTGACCTGTGTGTTAATCCTTTATATCAAAACATCATGAGCAGAAGGTATTTATAACACCTGCTTCAATTTCATAACTGTTAAGTTTTTGGCCTAAGGCCACTCCAAATAGATTCCACCATTTCAGCAGAGGAATACATACTTTACTCTATACTCATCCTCTAAAGCACGTCCTTCACTATTCACCTGCAAAACTTATGCAGTAGCACAATTCGCATGGACTTTGATAAAGCACCATATCTTCTGGTACAAGCTACATGTCTTACAAATAGGACCAGAGCAGCTCATGTTTGGTGCTACAAATGACTGAGGAAATGCCAGCCACCTACACTGCCTCAGAACTGAAACTTGAGAGCTCACTATAGACTTTACAAGGAGTATAAGACATACAATCGGATTTTGAATCAATGGGGAAAAAGCACCACCCAAAAAAGAACTGAGTGCTCTGAAGCCTAAATATTGTAACATTCAGACGCAGCATGGCTCTGACATGAAGGCGCAGCAGCGTGCTGAGTCTTCACCAAGTACCGTTTTGCTGCAAGTTGAAAAAAGAGCCCCAAGTAGAAATAGGAATTGTCTAGCCTGTAAATGACCACTTTGATCAACTATCAAATATAAAGCTGCGATAACAACACAGATTTTTTAATACTTCTAAACAAGGTCCTCTATAAAAACAGTTTGTTCTTGATGACATTTTTACAAGAGACAGATACCCATTCCTAGGCTATTAGATCCTTGAGATCTAATAGCTTGGTTCTTTAAACTACAGAGAAAAAAATAGATTACTTTAGGGTGCTTTTATTCTCTTTTTTTTGGCAATGGGTATGAGCTTGTAACTTCATCCTAACTTAGAAAGGAACAACTTTTGAAATCTTGATAGTTTTTGTACTAGGTAAGACAATGTCTTGTATGATTCTAGTTCAATTTCCTAGTTATTTGTTGTTAGCACTCTGGAGGGAGGCAGAAACTTGGGACACTTCAGAGTAGCTTAACACTTATCATTGAACACACTGAAAATGAAAGCAGAGTTGTCAACCTTTAAAAGAAAAAATGAGTAGTGCAGCATCACTGATGGGATGCCATGCAAACACAGCAGGTTTCATTTAACCTAGTGTGAAAAAACTACCACCCTACATGAAACAATGTACAGGAGAGTCCAGCAAAAATCTACATCTCACATCTTTGTCTCCGAGCGTTTCCAGCAGCAAGAGCAGAATGGTTTTGAAATGCTCCTCCCAAACTCCGAGATTATCTTCCCTTGTGATCTTTAATAGTTCCAGGAGAGCTCCTTTCCGCTCCTCCACTCGCTCGTTGTGGTTGGAGAGCTCTTTCAGAAGATCAGCCACCAGATCTGAATGGTCAATGGGTACTTCTAGGACAAATGGCAGCAAATCATTTGGGGAAATGGGGGAAAAGATCAAAAGATTCCAAGATTACTAATCCTCTACAGAACAAAGTGCACATGACAAGGGGTACCCTCAAAATAAATCAAATTCCAGGTGGCCTCAGTCAAGCTGGCAAGAGAATCTGACTAGCCCACAACTTCACCTGAGTTCATAACACAGCTCATGAATTTGCATCTGGCTTTTAACGAACAAGGAAAAGATGACAATTGAATTTCATCCAGTTCCAATAATTACTTCTACAAGAATAGAACCGCAGCAGTTTTTCCCCAGACACACACACCCAAAACCAGCGATCACACGTATGACCTTTAGATCAAAGTACAGTGACTCATCAGTCTACTGCAAAATAATAAAGCTAAGGTGTAGCATCACTTAAATGAAGTGAAATGCTCAGTGACTACAAGTTATTGAGTAAGAGGTTTCAGTCATAAGGAGAAGAAGGTCCCCAAACGCTGTCCCTACAGATGCACTTAAACACTTATGGGACTAGTCTGAGGGAAACTCTAGGCAAACAAAAATTAAAACTGCAATCTGACATTTTCTCAGTAGCCACAGATCAGATTCTGCTGGTACATGAGAACACAGACCATTTCATACCAAGCCTCGACTCAGATGCAAAGTAATACACAACATATGCAGGGGTAAGCGTGTATCTGAGAGCACTACCCATACCCAAATACACTAGAAACAGAGCAAGCTGCCTGCACTTTTACGAGATACAGTGATACAAACCATCCCGAAGCTGATCCATATCATCATCGAACACTGCTTCTTTCAGGGCAGTCTTGTCATAAGCGTTAATTGTGTCGGTGTAAGGATAGGGGTTATATTCTCGAGCACGTGGCCCGGAAAAGGCGCGGGGAGGCTGAGTGTTAAGTAGGGAGGTTTTGTTATCTAAAGCCATCCTTCCACCTTCCACAATGTCACTGCTTCCACGGACATCACTGGTAGGCACAGCAAGGCCACCATCTCGAGACACCTGAGGGATCAGAGAGAAGAGACATGAGACTACTCAAATCCTGCGGAAACTGTGGCTTCTTTGGAGTTCACCCACCAACACAAAGAGGCATATAATTGTTTTCATGTATGTAATACTTGAGTAAAACTTAGATTACCAAAGCAAAACTGTCACAGAATCATAGACTATCTCAAACTGGAAAGGACCCATAAGGATAATCATTTAAAATTCCCGTACATTTTTGTAGTCCATATTTTAATTAAAACAAATGGCATCTCACATGGTAGATAACTACAACTGTTCCAAAAATCTCTCATGATCACAGGGCAAAAAGCTGTGCTATCACTCCTAAACCTAAGTTAATATTGCTAAAACTGCACAAACTGGCAAAGATTATGAGCTCTGGAACAGGACCAATTTGCTAAGAAAGGGAAAGGAAGCAAAAGCAACATCCTCCTCATGAAACTTCAAAAACAGAGTGAATGATGCTTAGCAAGCTAACGTGAAATGAACAATGGAAGCGGCCTGAAGAAAAATCTCAGACCAAGAATTTCTAGCTTTGATGTCTAACTTAGTCCACTAATGTAAACTTGTTTGTCCAGATAGGAAGCAAAACTGTCACAGAATCATAGACTATCTCAAACTGGAAAGGACCCATAAGGATAATCATTTAAAATTCCCGTACATTTTTGTAGTCCATATTTTAATTAAAACAAATGGCATCTCACATGGTAGATAACTCCGTAACTGTTCACGCAACATAAGGTACCATATGAGTTGCACACTCAGAGTGGTTACGGGTCCTTCCTACATATATGAAGTAATAAGCCTGTGAGGGAAACCACCCACGCATTTGAAGAACTAACATTTCCTGTTACAAAGGTGACTAAACACACTCCATGAAAATGCTGTCACGGAGCCTTGCTGAGCCTGAGGAACACTTTGTACATGAGACTCCCACAGAAGCCCAGTGAGCACGTTTCACAGGGGGCTAGAGTCCAAAGGGAGCAAGGGACTACAGTAGAGGGACCCCATAATTTAGGTATAAGAAGTCAACAACCAGTAAGCTAAAGACCCTCGCAAGAATATAGCACAAGTAACTGGATTTTGCGCAGTAACACTCCAAAGCCACAATGTTTTAAAATTTCACCTATCTGGAGGCATTAATGAATCAAATACTTACAATGTCACAGTCTTTCTTTCCATCACGTTTAATTGGCTCATTCAGGTCCTCTTGACTACGGAAGCTAAATTTTTCAATCGCTTCTGTAACTCCACGAAGAGAGCTGTAGATTTCATCAGAATTTAGGTTCTCCGTGTCATAATCCAGCATACTAAAGACCAAACGTATATGAAATGTTACACATGAAATTGGAATCTGCTTTTGACTGTTAACAAAAACAATGCCAAGTAGGAGACAGATGATTTGGTGTACCCTTTCTAACAGCAACTCATAGCAAAACACAGATGGAATCAAAGCAGACTTTGGGTCCGAGTCTTCCCTCAAACGGGGCTAAATCTATGAGAAGGCCCACTGAAACCAGTGGCACTACATCACAGTAATTGAGGGGAAACCAGGTCCACTGTTTAACTGATACATTCCAAGGCAGTGAGTGTGCTAGCTTCTGTAAACGAACGAAAAACGTACCCAGTATGGTAATGGTGTTAATTTAAAAAGGAAAACAAAGAAAATCAATCACTATGAGAACTCAAAGGGTTGTGACAGCTGGTGGAAATGAAATCAATGACATTTAAGTTTCAAAATACATCAAATATAGTCTATGGATTCAAACGTGACAGGTTTAAACAGGAAGGAAAACCTATCTTGATGTAAACCTTAGTCTAACGTCCCATTTTCATTTCTAGAGTAGTATAACCAAAACCATTTGCACAATGCCGTAGTAAAAGATGCATGTCAGTGTTGAGCCTAAATTTGGGAATTCTTTCACTCAAGGCTGGTACTTTCTTGTAGTCTGTCTGTTCGTCAGAAATTCCTCAGCAGCATAAAGCCACACAAGTTTTGGGACTCTTAAGGAGTTATCCAAAATTATGTTCCATGAAAAAATGCCTGGCATGTAAGGGCAGATGATATGAAAAGATGTAGCTAAGAAGAGAAGCTCCCACATGCTTGGAGAAAATGAAAAGGCATTATTGGCAGGACTTTGCTCTGTCTAGGAGGAGAATTCAAGTTTGCATGACAATCAGTTTTCCAAGAGAGATTTAATGAAGAGATGCAGTAAATGAGAACAATTTCTCATTTGTGGGGTAGTCCCACATCTTACTAGAGCCAGAAGCAAATAAACCAAAAGAATCCAAGACATTTACATCAAGTTGTTTGTCAATAAACGACAAGAAGTGGCTCCCTACAGGGGTGAATTACTATTTCTTAACAGTTTGAGAGGGATGACAAGATGGGCTTGGAGGAGGACAAAGAGCTGTGTTCCTTTCCCACAAAAGAAAGATTCCCTGTGAGGTGGGTGGGGAAAAAATAAAACAGAAAATCCCTTCTGAATCTTGGGTACGCAGCTATTACTTTCAATAGAACTAGAAGTAGGATGTTAAATATCTAGAACTACTGCTTTCTTTTTTTTTTCCTGGAAGAAACTCATGAACTTCAGACAGAGGATGAGATTGGTGCTGCCCGACTCCTTCGGGATTAATGCACTGAAAATAGCCATAATAATCCTTGGCTTCCAAGCAACACGCTCGCACTAAGCTCACACTCGCATTAGCACCACGTATTCTGGCAAAGAAACCAAAGAACAACTCCCCGACTTTAAACAGTGTCTGCCAGGCCAAGCAAAGAGAAACCATCTAAAGAACAGACCAAGATCAAGAAACAAAAGCTGTTTAAAAACCCACTGAAGTCAAAGTATTAAGAGCTCTTCAGACAGCTGAATGACAATAATGCACTGTGATGGCTTTCCAGACAAAAGCCAAGGTAGTTTTTAGATTCTTTATAGGTATGAGACAGGGATAGGAAAACCTGTGTTTCATATAATTTTGACCTCGGACATGTTTAATTCATGTATCTTAAGGTGTTCTTCATACAATTTTTAAGTGAGCAATGAAACTGTTATTTGAGAAGGTATACATCTGACTGTACCCATGTACCCACACAAAGAGAAGACGTGACTTACCAAAGGTCACACAATGAAATCCATAGCAAAAAAATGAGAAATAATCTCAGATAAACTGGCACTAAATCTTCTGCTAAAAATCATTGCTTCTTTCCTCAGGGATGAATTTTACCCTACACTGCTATCAAAGATTAGATCAAAGTACAGACTCTGCAATGCTAAAAGACAAAAGCAATTTCCCGAAGAGCCACCAAGCTGATGCGTTTGTCAAGGTACGAACTGCACATTTTAATAAAAGTCTAAAGAATCCAGTGATTTCATATGACAAGAGTAAGCCTGTGTAGGAGATTACGACCGTGTTCTACATGAATGAAAACTCCACACGTGAACATACACATCTACTGACAGTATGCGCACTGGAATACTCCACAGACGACATGATGGGGGAATAAAAAAAAATGAACTACACAAAGCTTTTGGAGGGAAAAAAAAGGCACAAAAAGGGGGGGAAAATTACGACCCATGCAGAAAACTAGAGGCAAGTCACAGGATGACTAGGAAGTGAGTAGAGATGAGCAGTGTTTAGGGATGTCACAACATTATTTTCCATTTGCTGCTGCATGAAACCAATGCAGCTCTCTACAGGTCTATAAAGACACGATTTGGCAGGTTTTTGTTCTGACATGGAATACATTTTACTTCCTTAAACTATTACTCAGTTTCCAACATAAACTACGTGTAAGTAATCAACAGTTTAGCATCCTCAAGCAGTACACAGTTGCCCACTTCCTTGAACTTTCAGGGTCTGGGCTGGAATTATTCCCAACCTTTGTCAAATTATTCCCACCCTTTGTATCAGCTAATGAAAAGGAGGAAAAAGATTCTCCACTGGTTTAACTTCAAAAATCAACACGGATCTCTTCCACAGATATCTCAGTGTCCTAGAAGAGTCAGAACATTGACTTAAAGTTTTTATTCACAGGGTATGGACTATGGGATCCTACTTTCTCTCTCAGACATCAGAGACTCTGGACTTTGGAGCCCTCGAAAAACAATCTGTTGATTTTTCTTTCAATAGTTTTTTATTAAGAACTTCTTTCTTGGAGGAAAAAATATATATATAGTCCTTCCTCAGATAATAGGTATATTTAAGTCAGGAGAAAACACATCTACAGGAAGCCTGGTATCAGGCTATAAACTTTAAAAAAATCCAAGGAATTTAACGTTAAATTTGTATTGAGAAGGTTGGGGTTTTTTACTAAAACCGGTACACAGCTTTAGTCCAGTATACTGATTAAAGATCTGTATGCAGATTCGAACAAAATGTGAGGGCAACAGAGGAGGAAGAGATGTCAAAATTAGCCATCGATAACCTCTAAATCTTGCAGTAAGGACAATTTTAATTTCAATACTACAAATTTCCAAAATGTTCACAATCACACTGTGCAGGCAGCTGATAAAGTCATGGATGCAAGCTTCATCCTCCTTGTCCTGGGGATGCTCACTATGACAGATGTGAAATCTGAGCTGTATTTGCCTGTTTGAAAGTACTAATGTGCCACGTCCACAGCGTGGCCAGGTTGAAAGGCCGTGCCTACAGAATGCAACCAGTGCCTCCTGAAAGTGCTCAACAACTGTGTTTTGCATTGGAAACCATCTGTGAAACATACACTCAGGAACCTGGCAGGGAGAAAGCGTCTGGAAAAAACACACGTTTTTTTTCTTCCACTTGAATAGTGCATCCTCCCCAAGTGGTGAGCAAGCAGCTGCCGGTCACCTCTGCTCTCTGAAAGCTATCATCATCATCATCATCTCTTTTCTTGTTCCAAGCAAAGCCTCTGCAAATCATTTCCCACATTTGAACAAATTCCACAGTGTGAAAGGTAAATAATACTGTGACATCTCAGACAAGTTGGTTTAACAGGTAGCTTGTTACCTGGGAGAGTAAGAGCGTCTGAAAGTCTTGTGGGAAGGAGCAGTGGGGATGGAGTTAGGCTGAGAAAGGGGAGGGGGGTGCTTCGACAGCCCATCTGCACTCCAACCCCAGAACCGACTGCCGTGATCAGAGGAGAAACAAAAGAGAGAAAATAAAAAGAGAAAGGAGAGGGAGGGGAAAAAAAAAAAAAGAAACTATAATCTGAGTGGCTTAGTGCTGTCATGCTGCCTTGGAGAGAGAGAAAGAAATTAACAGAAACAAAATTAAACAAGAATACTCCATTGAGCCTCATAAGTAATTGTTTTGGCCTTTATTATTAATTTCCACTTTTATTCCTAACATAACAATACGGTTCACACAAGAAGAGTCCCTGCTTGTACTACCCAGTAAAATTTTCCAAATGGATATAGCCTCCATAAACAGCTCTTAAAAATGCTCTAAGTAAACAAACCCTGACCACGCATCTGCATTCAAATTCTAAGTAAGTATCTGAAAGCAAAAGGATTTCCCTGGAAGAAAGGAAAATTGGAGTTGTTTGGTTTTTCCCACCTCCTTCCCCCCATCAGACAGCCACAAGTAGCTTGTGAAGTTTGGCTCCTGGTGCCTCCATAAATGCCTGCAATCAAGCTCTATACGATAAGCGAACCTTTGCAAGGCTTAAGATCTGACCCTATTTCACCAGATTCAAACTGATCCCAAATACGCAACAAGTGAAAAATCAGTTTAGAGGGTAAACTTATCATGTAAACTGGGGACTTGGCCCAGGTCTCAGCAGACAAACCTGGAAAGACTGGATGAAACCAGCCTCTAAGTCAATCAAACTTCCACAAGCCCCTTCTGGTTACTGTTGAATCCTGCGCCTTTAGATGAAGGCACCCGTCCCTATGCCGATTTGTCTAACCTTTGCTTTTGTCTCTTTTGCACCCTTTATGGTACATGGATTTTCAACATCATCTTCTAAATGCTTGAGCTGGTGGAGTGTTCAGGACACCACTTTGCTTCTATTAAGTTTAAGCACTCTGTCTCGGAAAGTCACATTCAAGTGAAAGATATTGCAAGGTCAGAAGCAGCAAACTAGTCAAGAATTGTTCCAGTGCAAACAGCAGCAAAGCCAGCTGAAAACCCCTCTGAAGAGTGGTGTCAAGAAATTCAATTGTTCACCAGCAATCAAAACACAGTTATTACATGCAGCTATCACGGAAATACACCAGACACCCAGACCGCTTATCAGAGGTCTCGTAGCTCAGGTCACACCTACCTGCACACAGGCCACCAAACAATGCAGACTTGTCGTTATTGTGTAACGAGGGTGGCTTATTTTAATCCTTTTTCCATGCCTTGCCTTGCTCATCTTAATATTGAAACTGCCAAATTTTATTTTTAATGGTATTTTCTATTGTCAGTGAAAAAAGCACCTGAACTTAGAGAGCCAAATAAAATTGTTGATGCATTTCCTCTAGAGATCTTTCAAGGACTAAACTGTTTCATCTTTTGGTTTGAGGATTTTTTTTTTTAATAATTGGAACTATGTATAGCTTTCTGGGCTACTAGCGAAAGTGGAAACAGAGGGGCAAATCTGTTAATTTGATACTCCTTCATATATTCCTCAGAATTCTAGGTGAAAATTCACAACCTGACTGTAACATCCTAGATTACAGGAGTTCATTTGCCATACAGAATGTATTTCTATGCTGAAGGACTTCACAACTTAGGATTTTCCTTTTTGTCATACTACATAATTTACTAAATCTCAGAACATTTTCTCTGTCCAAACTTAAGCCAATATTCATCTGAGCATCGCCCAGAAAACATTCTTTCCTCTCAGTCGTAAGTCTGGGGGTTTTCCTTATTATTTTCAGTGCTCTCCCCCTGGTTTTCTGCTTCAGAAAACACCTCCTTCCTTCATAACTCCTCTCCCCCAAAACTAAAAATGTCAAGACAAAAAAAAAAAAGCAGGTACAAATGCAGAAGTAACTCACAGATGCAGTAGATATGTTCTAGTGATCATGAAGCAGAACTAGGTGGAGAAAATGAAAAGCAGAAGGAAGGACTCTGCCCAAGGCCCTGAAAGCACGTTACTCTTCTGAAGACACTGAGATCAAGGGATACTTAGGCAGATGTTACCATCTGGATAGGCAAATTGATGTTTGCATCAGCACAGTCCAGCTCAACCAAAACATTCAAAATCTATCCAGAGAGCTCAAACATATGAACACACAAATACATACATACAAAAAAATAATCAGTCATCTGGAACTCAGTTGTGATGGCAATAATACGGGAGGAGTAATATGATCTAAGGGCAATGGCAGACACACATACTATAGAAAGTCCCTATCAATGAAGCCTTGCTGATTAATATTGAGGATATTGTCCACGAAGCATTAGTAATATGGGAGAGCATTTTTATATTCCTACAGAACCTTTCTACACATATCCCAGCCCCAAAGCTGTCTCTAGACACGAATCCTCCAATATGTGCATTAAGCAAAAACTCAAAGGAAAGTATCATCTTCAGATCCAAAGCTGGCATTAAGAGCTGGAGATCCTTCAACTGACTGCACTCAGGCTGCCTGTTCAAGACACAGGCATGGAGAAGGTGAGCAGGGCCTGCACATGTTGCACCCCAGGAAGCAATAGGCACACGCAGCCTTGGAACAACCCTTTGGCAACAGGTTCCACATGAGTGTAAAGCCAAGCCTACTTTCAGAGCAAAGTGTGGAAATCTTTATCCTTCTACAGTGCTACCAGAATGACTCAGGGGTGCTCATTTTCCAAGTCTGTAGAGGAAAAGTGATATTTTACACCACTGATGAATAGGAAACAACAAGTATTTGTAATGGAAACGCGACACTGAAGCACCTATACCAACAACTGCAATACTGCAGTCTGCCCTCCTTCCCATAACCTGACATCTTCCAAAGCTGCTTTTTTCTGAACAGAAGACAAACATGTATACTCTTCAGAAACAGAGCTAAATTCTCCCTTGTTCTGTAAGTCCGGACCACGTTTGCACACAAGACATTTTCAAGAAGGATGCAATCCAGCAGAGCATCTGAAGCTACTGCCACTGATGTGCAGTACTTGCCACTGCCTTTTCTACAAAAGGCAAAAATCTGCAGCTACTGTTACTCCTCAGAGGTCACTCACCAAAAAAAGTAGAACTTCTCCCCTGAATATTCTAAAGGGCTTTTACACCAGCTTCCACCTTCACCTATCGCTGAAGAGTAACTTTCACACATCACTCGAATAACTAAATCCAGTAAGAAAGTAGGACCCACTTCTTGAAAAGACACCTAAATTTTTGGATCCATAGAAAACTGAAGGAATGATTGTTTTCTAAAGGAAATTCCTGTCCCGCTGCAGGCGTGGCAGTTTTGGTCTTGACAACTTAATGGCAGAATGCTCTGGAATTACACACCCTCTCTATTCCTTGAGAATATATGACATGGGAAACAACCTCCAGTTCCTAAATCCAAATTGCTTGAAAACAACAGCAAAGTATTAAGTGCAGGCTGAATGCTTTCATCAATATTCTGATACGTGCATCCTGACATCAAGAAGTGAGAATGCAAAGACAAACTGAAGAGCAGCGAGTCAAGTGGCCCAATGGCAAAACCCAAAAAGCATGGTAAAACATCATGAATTTTAAGTCAGTGCCACATGCAAGCGTGGCCAAAGCCACAACATAACCACAAGGAGATATATCTCAGTTTATGACTTCCCATGACAAAAATCTGCAGGGCAACAATGCTCAAACTAGTCAAAAGGGAAGCAACATAGTTGGAACCATTCGCCTGAAACTCTACCACTAAATTTCCTAATGAAACCTTTGTTGAAAAAACTAGCAATAGGCTTATAACCTCTCGGACTACTGCCGGAATACAGCAGATTTGGGGGGTCACAAAGATATATTCAGGTATCCAAAATTTTCTCAAAAAACATCACGTGGTCCTCATGTGCTGCTGGAATAGTATAATTACTCATGCAAGGGTAAAAGCCTGTGGTTTTGCTTACACATGGGAACTCACATGTCTAAGCATCGGTCCAGACAGGGTTTAGCAAGTCACAGCAGGGCCGATCAACAGATTTCAGTGTAAGTTATTACACTGGGCTAAAAACTGCCATCCTCATCCAACAAGTTTCCTTCTGTCTCTTCCACTACAAAGGGAAGTAACCTCCCATGGAGGGACAAGAGCAGCAGCTTCTAAGCTTTCTCAGCACAAATCAAAGCTTGTCCCGGGAACAACCTAAGACTTTCCTCCAATATTTCTATGGTCCCAGAGTATACCATTTAAACTTCTACCTCCTCTGGTCTAAGTTTTTTATGGCGAAAAAGACATACATTCCCAATATCCATGTTTGCTCATTAAAAGTTTTTTGGAGTGGACCAATATATTCTAGGGTAGCATCTGCATATTCAGCACAACACCTGGCTGCAAAAGACCTGCTGCCCAAAGCATCAGGCCACTATTCTGCTGGTGAGCAGCCAGTCAGTGATGTGAGAGGTATTCAGCACTGAAACACAGCCACCACCTCTGCTGCTTCTGCAGAAAGCACAAGAGGGGAACAAGAGATTCAGTACTACTCTCAGCAGCACAAGCACTGTACTACAGTCAGATGAATTACAGATCACAAGAGCACACCTGAAAAATAGACACAACCTGAAACCCTTGACCTGAAAGTCATCATATACTCTGTGATACTCTCAACAAGACCTCATTTCTAATGCTGCCATTTAATATTACCTTTCTTGAACCCACAAATGTGATTCTGGAGAAGGCCTAGTTATGAAAGAAAATTAACATTATAAGACAAGACATTAAGATTACACAGATAACACGAGGACTGGAACACTGGAGTCAAATCACAAACAACTGTATTACTGTGTTTAAACCTTGTTTCTTTAGAGCAATCTGCTGTAAACTTCTGATCTTTTTGCTTTCAGAGTGAGTCATATTCTGCAAATGCACACTCAGTGTTGAAATCCGTTAATATTTTGCAAGTGGTTTAATTAGCCTGCCACATTACCTTGGAGACAGTCCACCATGGGAACAGTTGGTAGGTGAAGTTAAAGGGCTGGTTCTGCTGCTGGAGTGCCGGGAAGGAGTCCGACCAAGAGTATTGCTGGGGGAACCCTGGCACAGAAGCAGGAAGACAGGGATTAGCAACGTGCTGCAATGCACAGGCACAACACAACACAACAGGTCCCAATATTGCCTTCGTTTGCACTGACAAGCTTTGTGCAGATTTGGGTCTGGCTCTTGACCTAAAACCCTGCAGTCATGGTTCATGTAGCCATCAGTATGTTGTTGAAGGTACTGCTCTGAGGATAAAGAGAGCACATATGCACTTTTCTACAATCCACGGTACCTGCATTTCAGCTGTGAAACACATACGGCCTGCAAATATTGCCAGAAAAATGGTTTATCAATCTACCAGGCTACCCAGCTTCTCAGATACAATTTGCCAGGCTCCAACGGACACTGGCAATTAGCCCAACAATTTAGCAATTTAATTATGCAGCTATTTTCTGCATTGTCTAAAGCATTCTGATTGTACTTGTCACAGGTGTAAGCAAGCAATCTAACTTATCATTTTTCCACTGTCCTGGGCAATCATTTATGCCACAGCAAAGAGAGAAGAAATTGCTCCCAGTTCTGACTCTCTTCACACCAAGTCACAGGTTATAGAGAATCCAGGCCATTTGCCTGGAAGCCTAATGCTGTAGTTCTAGTTTAAACAAAGGTCTACTTGTCCCTATGGAAGTGAAAAAAATAGGAGGGTTCAAATTCCAGCAAGTTTCAGAAGATTTTCACATAAAAAATGGCAAAAAAATAACCTAATTCTTGCTCTTCCGGGGAGAAAAGGTTAGAAACACACTTAAATCCTCTACTAACCTATTACTTCAGAGAAATTAAAATGTGTAAGAGCTTTATGTATAAACCAAAACGTGAGGTAATAGGTAGACTGAGGAGACCTTGTAGCTCAAAGATCCTTAAAGCTTCTTAGCAGACAATATATGTGTTATTAAACTGATTTCAACAGTAGTGACAAACCCAGAAAATCTGCGGTATCAGGATCTTTGTCTTGGCCAAAAGGTCGTTACTGGCAGGATTTTCAGAAGCACCACAAACTTGAAAGCACAAACCCCACCAACTTTCATGTGCTTCTCCTTTTTTAAAAATCTGTATTGGTTATGACTATATTACCTTTAAAAATAACCGAGTTTTTTGTTTTAATGGTCCCTATAAAAGCAAACAGAAGCCTGTGTTGCCATACCGCTTCAAGACAACAGTTACGAGTATTTCATGCTACTGAACACCTGCAACAGCCTATCAATGAGCTGCTGTCTACAAGGAAAAGGCCTCTCACCACACTGGTGTTACTGGAGTTCTTGAGGTGGTTGTGCAGGAGCTTGGTAGCACCATCCTGGAATGTTTTTGGCAAGGCACCAAGTAACATGGTAAACTCAGGAGTGTTCAATTCAAAGAGAGAAATCAGGACTATTTGTGCTGCCTGAAAAGAAGAAAGACAAGACATCGGGTTTTATTCTTTGAAAAGAGAATCATTGGTAACGATCTTTACAGTAAATGATGTGTGTTTCATTCAGAAAGAAGGCTCCCATGCTAGACATGTTCCTTATGATGCCTCACAAGCAATTGCTAACTGATAGAGTTAACTTTTTGTTCTTAGAAGCTTACAATATACTTCTGCATTTATATCATTAACTCTTCAGATGTTGTGTACAGCTATTCACAGCAAGTGAAAAATCTTACCGTCATCCTACCAGTACGTATTTCAGCAGAACAAGTTACTGCAAAAGTTTACAGGAAACAAATAAAATGAGGGCTCAGATACATATGAAGAAGCTAGGACTGCAATTTGTCACTCCTATGCTTTCTCTTTTAAGTGAGAATGGGACTAGGTCCCTTCCTTCTCAACCCCTCCTTTTCCTAAGGGTCTGATAAGTTTATTCCATCAGACAGACAATCCCTGCTTCTGTTTTCTCACCTCTCCTTGCAAGTCTCACCACTGAGGCTGTTTCAGCAACAGAAGATGCCATCTCAAGTGGAAGATCTACTGGGATAGTGAGAACCACCTTTCGCTCACCCATGGACAGGCTAAATCCCTCCAGATTCCCTAAATTTGGTAAGTAAAACCATGGTAGCACTGAAACAATTGAGAATTTGACCATTCATTTCACTGGGCAGAGTCTGCCCTATCTGCCTGCAAATACAGCTGCCAGAACAGGACCTCCACTAAATCCATTAGCAAACATACAGCTCTGCCTATCCTGAACTAAGACAATAGAATCAAATGGGAATGGAAGCAGAATAAATCACAGAGTGCAGATCTGCATGAGTAATTAACATCACATGTTCCTAACTAGACTTACCCAGCAGCATTTAACCCATGTAGGCTGCACCAATTCTGTTTTTCTCCCCTCTGTCTTTGCCTTGAAAATATACAAAATACTAAAAACTACTAAAAGAAGAATAAAAAGCAAGGAATGATGAAGGACTTCTGATGGACTGCAGCACCACCTTCTCCAGTGGGGGTGTAGCCATTGACACATCAGCCTCCAGAATACACACCTGGATAGAAAGCGGTAGCTTAGGCTCAAAGAAGCAAAACTAACACATGCTGTTACTTTGGAACAGCAGACATACGGGCTCAGGAAGAGCAGACTTGTGTCTGACCCTTTTGGGAACTTTCTAAAACTTCCTAAAAATGAAAAAGGACTTTAAAGAGCGTAAAAATATAATTCACTGCTGTGGCGATAACTGTACAGTCATTGTTCTCATCTATCAAAAGAAGGAGTTTTTAGTAAGTAATGTGTTTTTAAAGTTGCCATAATTAAGTGTATCTGCAGTTCCCTGTGAAGCGGTATCCTTCAGCAGATGATGAACTTGGGAACGCAAAACCCCAAAAGGGAATCAAAGTACCTCATGGTTAAAGTGTGCAAATTGCAATTCAGGCTATACTGCTCCTTCTGCTATCAGCCCTGATTTGCAGTAACACAGCTTTGAATATAAAACCACTTCCCACCCGTGAAAGTTTGGTAAGTAAAACCCTTTTCACATGGCCAGCTACTGAAGGCACACAACACTCAACAGGATCCCAAGGACTGCAGCAAACAGGTCTTCATACTCTTCATTCCAGATGGATCATGCTGCTTCCTGCCAAAATTCTTGACTTGAACAGCAACACAGTATGTCATTATTCACTTCACACTAAAGATCTAAAGGATAAAGTAAGTGGGGAAATAATTTTCCCAGGGGCTTAACTCCATACTCTACCCTCCTCTGACCTGAAGTTTTGGGCAACTCTGCCATGAAGCCTGCCTGGTATCCAACAAGGATGTGTATTTCTGTCCATTTTGATCCAAGAACATTTAAGTTTTCAGCAGCATTGTACTTTCTGTAATAAAAATATTACTGCAAACAAGAGACCTCAGAACAACAATCAGCATGTTGAACTGAATGTGAGATGACAAGTCATGCCAAAGTACATTCCCATTTGTGAATGGCATGCATATCTTGCATAGTTAGGAAGTGGACATGCAGATCTTCTGAGTCAGATCAAGCAGAACTCATATTCACCGAGATTAAAAAAAAAAGGAAAATTGATCGACAAGGTTCCCAGGTTGAGAGATTGTTCAGAGACTGGAATATCTGGAGATATCAACTGGTAAGTCAGGAACTGCACAAGGTACAGTGAGGTGGAAAAGGATTTCAGATACCTTTGTCTCACGTATCTCCATGGAAGGTCATCCTTGGAGATCTCCTAATTAAATACAGCAAAACAGGCGCAAGAGCACACGCACTCTGATGTGACATTCTGGAAGTACCTTTCTTGTGTGCCAGAGAGGTCTAAGATGCATCTCTAAGAGCTGAGCAAAATCTTCACCAAAGCTCCACCAGGGACTTTATGATCCTGTGGCTTCACTTTGAAGCAAAAGATATCTAACCAGTACAGTTTCACCCTAACATGCAAACACCAAGAGCACAGACACTGTGCTACAGGAATAGCTGTGCAAAGTTTCAGCTCCCAGAAACCACTTCAATTTTGTTCCACTTTTTTGTTTTGGCTTTAACGAAAACAGGACTGTGTCCACCCTCCCTGTTTGCACAAAATACAGCTTGTCTTTAGGAGTGTCTGACAGTATTCTGTGTACCCAGTGCTCTTCAGTAGCCTTGCTATTGCCTGCAAAGAGGTCACTGGCCCTTGAATGAGGTGCTGAACAGTCTCTCACAATGCCCACAGTCTTATGGGGCCTGAAAGAAAGCCAAGTACCACTAAAGCCTGGGAGTGGTGCTCCAGTAAACTCTCAAAAGCAACACTGGAGTTGCATGGGTTAAGCTTGGCTGTGTTCTTTTTAGCTAGTCTTCAGCCATCCAGCTGCACTTCTAGGTTTATTTCAGGCAAAAGCCATTATGTGAAAGTTCAGCCATGATTTCCTACTTAAGATTTAACAAAGGTTTCTGCTACCATAAAGTCAAGAACACTGTTACCACTGACCTCAAAATGAGGAACATCCATGTTAGATTGAAATCACATTTAAAACATGCTCCATGTTTCACTTGCAATACTTGCCAGTTCTAATACAGTTAATTTTTATTTGCGTAGTGATGAGCATCAGGAGCAGCATTTCTATACCTGTCACAATAATTAGATCTGGACATGCTTGATAACCCTCTAAGTTTCATTTATCTAGTCAAAGGACATCTTTTACAGACAATGCTTCTAAGTTTTAAATCTGTGGATTTTCAGCTTATGACAAACCAGAGGACATTTTCACAATCTCAGAATCATTGGTCATTTCTTGATATCTTAGCCCTTGTTTCATTAGATTACTCAAGGAGTTGATATAATTTAAAACAAGCAACAAAAAACTTATTTCTGTACACAATGTACAAACATTCTCCATGCAACACTTATGCCTGATGATAAATAGTTTGAAGAAAGAGTAATATATGAATTTTCCCCTGCCTTTGTGTCCCTGCACCGTTAGTGTGGAACACTAATCCATCTCCTTTGAGTGACATATAACGTAGACCCTACAGATTATCTAATCTTGATGAAGCAGTTCTCTACTGGCTCGAGCTGGAGAAACTCCAGTGACTTCAGAGCCTGACTATGCTAGTGAGGAGGCCTGGCTCCACATCAGGTTCTTGAACCATGTGCGAAGGTTCACTTATGTAACAATTATTTTCCTTAGAACAATGCAGTGAGGGATCAGGTTCCACAAGCCGGTAGCAGCTCCCAAAGTTCCACACTTCAGTCAATGCAATTCGTGCCGTCCAACAGAGTCAGCTGCTAAAGGGACACAAATGCTTTAACAACATTTGGGTTTTGTTTTCGCCTAGACAGTAGGTGTTGGCCAGATTTATCAAAACTGGTAACCTGTGCAACTTGGCTGAATTATAATAAAGTCTCTTGGAAATGGTTTGGGTTCATTAAGCAAGAAGATCAAGGAAAACTGGAAAAATCTGTTTATTTTAGAAAGGAAGTATGGCCAGTGACCTAAGCTTAATACAAGCGCCTTATGATTGCTGCTGTTGCTGGTCCAATAGACTAAGCAGAAGCAGCAGCTACCTATATGAAAGCAGCTTTCAAGTAACTCAAACTTCTGTTGGTGATAGGCTCACAACACTGACAGCCCTGTAAAAGGAGAGGACCTCATACCCTGATTGCTTATGAAGGACTGCAACAAGAGAGTTAACAGAAAAGCACGCCAAAGCCAAACATTACTTCACAGACAGACACTGTCAGGATCCCAGACAAGGTCTCTTTACACAGTTGAATTGAGACTGCAAACACGATTAGTGTGATTAGTTAGTGCACACAGCTTTTAGTCTACCTGTTTACATTTATCTTCCAAGTTTCCTTCACCAGGCCCTGAGGAAGCTGCAGTCGTCCTAGCTGGCAAATCCTCACCCACCCAACTATGCATGGTCTGGGTTTGGCAAAGAGGAAAGTTGGTATTATTTAGAGAAAGCACAGATTTCAACAAAACCATCTAAACAGTACATACGCTATCCTTTTTTGCAGAAGAGTTTTAATCAGTTGCTTGCTTAACTTCAAGTAACAAAACCCACTGGTATTTGATTTAACCAGAAGAGCATTCCTTTCAGCAGAGCACAGCGCTGACTCAAAATTAAACTCCACCACAACTCTCAAGCTTACAGATGGTTCCTTAGTTCACCTACAAGGCTTTGCCTTGGCAACCTCCTGATGACCTCCATAACCACCTGAAAACATTTACTGAGGTGCAGTGCCTAGGCAGTGTTGCATTGAGATGGCACTTGCAACTGGCTAGCCAGGAGCAGGGGAACAGATGCTGCATCTGCCCACACCTATCCTCACAGACATCTCTAAGTTCAGAGGAAGAAGCCATTAAGAACTTTCACACTCCTGACTCCAGTCCGGGCATCAGTCTGATAGACCAGCGCGGTCCACAAATGCTTTTTATCATGCGATCGGTCTGGGGAAGATCCACACTAACATCTATACACTTTTGACAAATATACCCGTACTCTGTACGCATCATTTGTTCCACCGCTCAGCCTATGGCAAATGCGGCTTTAATAACTTAAGGCACACTGGAACAGGGATGCTCTCTTCTCACGTCATTTTACACTGAACTGCAGATCAAACACAGATCTACTGCAATCAAGAGGCAGCAATAACATCAGGCAGCTTGTATTAGTGCACGCTGGCACGGAACAATGCTTCAACTCTCTGCTGAGTGCAGCTTATTTATAAGTGAGTTAATTCACATCTACTGAGAGCATTTGCGGGCTCTAAGCAAGTGCTATTTAAGCATACTTTCCTGCAGTCAGTTAAGTGTTAGCTGGCACTAAGCTAACAAACTATATCCCAAACCAAACCTCCTGCTTGTTCCTTATTCAGGCCTAGAATCACGAGTGTGGACATCCATATTACTGATAATACAAAGCGCAATGGCTTCATCAGTTCATATATAATGCAAGCACATTTGCTTGAGCACAAGTTTTTAAACATACAGTTTTCCCCAAGGACTTCTATAAGAATATGCTGTTTACATCCACATCCTGAAAAGGAAGAATTTGTTTTAACAGATTTAAATACAGAATTCACATACAGATTAAATCCACATTGCTATTGTGTTCTATACAGCACACGATACATCATGAAAGGCTTTCACAAGGCATGGATGGTTGTATTACACATGTCAAAGGCGTCTCAAACAAGTGCCAGCAAAAACTATGCAGCACTGAATCATCACATATTCAGGTTACTGTTCTAAAATGGATTACAACTCCTTACACGTGCTGTTTTGTGACCTGGACACAGCAAAGACCAGGTTCGTTATTTCTGGAGAGCCAGAGGTTACCCCAGAAGTCAAGCTGATGATGGCTACTCTGAGTCACTCTGCTCCTCACAGAACGGCGTTTGTTGCAAAAACAGGTTTCAGGACTAGAAACATAGATTACATTTAATTAACAACTGAGAAACTTTTGCTCTAAATCTGGCATGAAGTAAGTCTAAATTCTGAGGGAGACATTCCCACACATAAGCTACAAAAAAAAAAAAAGAGCTACTGAAGTAAGGTGGTCTGTAATGAAAACACGCACATTAATTTGCAGTTTCGAAATGCTAGAATAAGCATGGCAGACTTACCCATCACAATGCAGCGAGAACAGCCTTGGGTCTATTTATTGGGTGGCTCTACAATGCGTCATGTAAATATCACCTCTAATCTCGATTTTCAAAATAGATACCTCACCTGTACCCATGTAGGTGTGTGCACACAATGGCACATGCACACAAACATATTGTGCACAAACACATAATATAAGCACAAGGATACACATTCTGTGAAGCAATTCCTTCTTATCCTGTATCACTCTGCACTAGCTCTTACTGTTTCAAGCAAACTGAGAAAATGTGTTTGAATTACAAACTGCTTTCAACTGAAAGGATACTAGAAGGCTTTATAAAGTGAAGAGTTTAGCTTTAAGGAAATCAACCCCAGCACCATGCAACCTACAAGCACGTGATGGTTTTCTAGCCACTAAGGTTGGGAAAAGCCATTTTCCTTACACTGCGTACACTCAAAACATTTGGGCTCTCATAGCTCTCCAGCATCAAATTCAAAACAAACAGAAAATGGTGGTGACTATTTTGGAAACACAGCTAGGACACGGAGATCCCTTTTGGTTCTAATATCATTAAATCAGGTAAACACTGAAGTCCACCAGGTGCCATTTTTTACGTATTACACTTTGTTGTAACACTCATTATGTTTAAATGCCAGAAAGGAGTTCCTCTGTGAATGTAAGTCAAGTTGAACATCCTCAGGAATCTTCTTTGGCTGTAAGACTGACCTAAGCAGTATGGACGTTGTCATATTTAATTTCCCATGAGCCTGAAATGAAATCCTAAGGCCTGGTTCTCTACTAACTTGTCTCTTCACCAAGTCCACGAGACACAAATCTGGTAGAGCAATATTGCAAGAGTGCTAGAGAAACCTCTGACCCAAAAAGGCAAGGGCCTGACACTGGAGAATATTAAACCAATGTGCCATTCAAAAGCATTTCTGCAAACATCCTCTTTGCTATTGCTACTGTAAGAAGCCACGGCCAACAGTGTTTATTGCTCAACACCAGTAAAGACAAACGATCCCATCTCAGCCCAGAATGAGTCTTTGAGAGTGCTTTTTATTGAAGCTTCTGTCCTAGAGTTGCTTAAACCAGCCTGATGCTAGATGAAAAATTAAAGATCCAGGAGAGATTTTCAAGGTCTCATGGCACCACATTGCAAAGAAGCTCAGTTTCATTTTCTTAGTAGTGTCTGTCTGTTGACTGATCCTCTCACAGTCATCATAGCAATATTTTATCTGAACTTGCTCTAGATTTTATTGATAGATACTATTTCCTTATCAAAGTGGCAACATCAGTATTTCTCAAGAAATGACATCTCCAACTATGACTTAAAGAGTAACTACATCTTCACTGGCTGTTTGAGCACATGAAGGATTTGTTGACCTGCAGTCTTCTCTCTGGAGTTTTCCTCATCTTCCAGTATAATTCAGAAACAGTTTATCAATCAATCAATCTGGAAAAAAAATCTGATCCTAAACTTGTTTTCTTTGGACACCTCTAGAGTTCACCTGCAAACCAGTGGTGCCCAATCAAGGAGTACCCTACCCCCACATAGTCTGAGGGGCACTTCATGCGAATCACAGTAACACAACTGCTCTCTTGGACCTTTTGACTTATTGCAATGGTTCTAGTTTCTCACAAAGTCCCATCCACCACCTGTATTCAAGGGCAGCTGGGCCAAACTCAGTTACGAGTGAGACAGTTGAGAAAGTTTCCCCAGTTAGGTAAGCAGAAGGCAAAATATGAGGTACACGTCATGAGGCTGCCCATAACGTGTAAAAATGCTTTCAGGCTTGTAAAATAAAACTACTATAGGAATGTTTCATCAACAGATAAACCAGTCAGGCTATCTGGCACAAAGGAAAATAGTCTTCTTTCCTCAGATTAGTACTCTAAATCACTATCAGGCACCACAGATCTTATTATTTATTGTTATGACCAGAGCTTGGCTGATTAACAGGATGGCAGGCAAGTCACTGGCCCCTCACCCCAGAAGACCTTGGTCCCCTTCAGTCTGCACAAGCTCCTCCTAAACCCTAAAATCGTGTGTGCCCTCACAGATGACTCCACTCCCTGAAATGCTGAGCACTGGTGTTTACTGAGTTTCCATTCACCCAAGCCTTGGACAGAAGGCTTCTTTAAGGCTTTGGCCAGAGCCAAATCAGAAGCCTCGTTCTAATTCCCATTCTTGACTGATTGCTCTTCTCCAAGATCAAAGTATTTTCCCACACGGAGCCCAAACCTGTCATCCAAATCCAGTAAGCACTTTACGTACGTAAGGATTGCACAATAACTGTGCTGCCAATATTAGTGATAATATGGTAAAGTTACTGACTTCGTGCCCTCAGACCAGTCATCACAGTATTGGCATTGCCATAGCATTACTCTTCTGTGTGGTAATTGACTGGCTTCTGTAAAGTGATTTCAATCAACTCTTAAACATTTTCCAGAGAAAAAGCAGAATTAATACCCTGTTAAAGAGAAGAAGAAATCAAGGCAGAGAAAAGTCAAGCACATCACACAAGGGTAGATGCTACTGCAATCAAAATTAGGGCTCGGTTATCTGAAATCCTGATCTGCGTGCTGTCCGTTGATATGTTCTGCGTGAAGAAAGAGCAGCGAGCTGGCTATTCGCACAGCAATTACCAAGAGGTGCTCTTCTCCTTGCACTGGAGCCGCATCCCATCGAGATGTCCACAGTGTGACCTGTTCCTACCCAATAGCTTTTGTTCAGCACAGAGGATAAATGTCTTTCACCTTTCTTCCAGCACTGCTTGCAGGAAGTAAATCTTAACTTGAATGCAGGGTAAACACCCATAAGCATTAACAGTCTTTAAAACAAGACAAATATTTACCCGTAACACACTGCAGATCACCTTATTTTAAAAATAAAGCTCGACAATGATTTTGTACGTAGTTGGTGACCAATATCAGCAGCTTAAATGGTTTCTGCCCTGAGAGGAAATCACACCATTTTGTCAATGACTCTCTGTATCATCAGTCATATGTTCCCCAAAGTACCTAATGTTTTTCTTGTGGAAACAGAGCTTATGTTTAGCTATAGATATCGTTCCATATGAGAACATAAACTGTTTTATGCACAACAGCATTTCTTTTGACTAAGTTTCTTTCTCATTTCACTAGGTACAAAGAACAACCTGTAGTTCAAGTCAGGTGTTAGACAGGTTAAGTGTGCTCAAGTAGTCATCATAAGCATATGCAAAGTCTATTATTACAGTATCATTCAGCTGTATCAGAAAAAGGTTTGGAGACTAAATGTCACTTTTTGTTTTATTTTTTCCCCCAGTGTCTTAACACTACAGAGCTGGGACCTCCCTGACCTGCAACTGTCTGCATGGAATGGACTGCTCTGGCCAAGTCTCTGCAATGCCAAAAATAAAGCGTGCTCTTGTCAGCTTGCATGAGCTGAGTTGATTGCACTGGTGGTCTCCAGTCCAGATTCTATTGAAAAATTACCTTATTTTACACTTTTCACAGGCCTTTTGTAGTAGTTTGACCATTTCAAGATTGAACTGGTTCTTCACCCCCTCCCCGTAACCTCAACTGCCATGTCCAGTTTTAAGTTGTGACAACACTTGCAGTTGCTTTGCACTTAAAAACCTTCAGATCTTGAAGGTCTCCATAATCCCTTTCCACAAGGGCAGAATCTTCTGATGCTCAAACGACTCATCTTGATATATATAAAAAAAAAGGTACTGCATTTCCAAGTTATAGTCTCGAAAAAAAGAGAACAATTTTTTATTTGTGTTCTTCAGAACATTTCCTCTGTCTGAGTTGGCCAGCAATAATCCAGTTTGTTACTGCATAATGAATTTATTAGTCTGTTAACTATGGTCCTGACAGAGATAATGGCCAATGATTGCTTATAAACCCTTTGTTGCAGTGTTTCTTCTACAGCCTGTGGTTTGTACTATGTTCTTAAAATCACAGTACAGCAACGGTATGATAAAATAAAGATCACCTGGGCATTCATTTTTAGTAGCCTAAGATAGCTTAACTGTGTAATAATTTATTTCAAAGCTACAGGCATCAGAGGTAAATCCCAGTCACACACAGGTTTCATAAAAGGAATTTAGATTCCATAATCTCTTGTTAGCCCCAAGACTGTCATCAGCCCAGGTACCCCTCAAGTGGACTTTGCTGGAAGTTTTGCCAGAGTGAATCACATAGGAGAACAGACACCACACTGTGAACACCCGCTCCGTACATCCCACAGCAAACAGGCAAGTTTCTTCAGCTGCTGCAGATACTCTTCGTTGAATTTTGCATGCAGCAATGATGACCCCTAACGGTGGAATATTCCTCCTTCTGAAGAATATGCAGAAATTTTGCTTTTTGATGTATACTTGTACTTAAATTACAACTCCCTCTCACAGACCACCAGCAGAGTGAACTGTTCGAGGTTTACTTGAACTGTAACAGAGAAGCAGCTTCTTTGCCTGCTTAATTCTTTCTGACTTTGTGCGTGGAAGCATCAAAATGGAAATGCATATTCCAGATCTAAGTCCAGGATCTAAAGTCACCCTTTTCCTGAGGCAGACTATCTCGCAGAAGCAAATGACAGTCACACTGGTGTGAATAATCACTGCAAAAAGTCTTCAGCAAAGCGGATGAAGCACTTTTCTTTAGATCTTGTCAGCTGTATGCCAGAAAGCAAACAGCACGCACCCAAAAAAGGTTCTATCAGATAATGCTGCAGATGCAGTTGATTCTCAGTGATTTTTTCATCTAAATCATATAATCACTAATAACAGAAAAAATTTTCTTATTTAAAATAATAATATATTCTAGTACTAATTCAACCTTATAAGTGCATGTAGAATGCAAAAATCTCAGACAATTTTTACATTCTGAAAATCTTAAAATTTTGTGGGTATTTTTTTAATCCAATAACATCTGAAAGCCTTTAACTCCTGTTGGAACCCATTTCTACATCTGGGCTGGGAAGAGAAGGTAATTTTAAACTGTGTTACGGATGCCAGGTACATAAAACCAAGTCTCACTTTTCTCTTGGGAGAGATGAGTATCACGATCTGCCCCATTTTAGCTTGCTTGACACTTGCAGCTAAAGCAAGACAAAGAACAAGGTAACTGTATTACCCAGGCCTGACCTAAATGTGTCACTTTTTTCCAGACTAAGATAAGCACGCAGCTCTTAAAAGAAAAGAGTTGAGAGTCCCTGGCAGCTTACTGATTTGTTTACTTTCTCTTAACAATATTATAATAGAAGTCGGGCTAGATTTTTAGTCTACAGAGACTTCACCTAAATAAACAAAAAACCTAGAGATATTTCCAAACTGATCAAGAAAAAGCACATTTTCAAACTGTCACCTCTTTTTGCATGGTAAGAGTAAAGTCACATGGATAAGTACCCACTAGAAAAAAAAAAAATATATGAAAACATGCTTCAGCAATGTGTCTTTACTGAACTGACAGTTTGGTTCAGACAGTAAGGTATGTAAAATCCACTTTTTAAAATCCTGAAATTTTCATTATCTTTATGACCATTTTTTGGAGGGTTGGGGCAAGGGATGGTTCTGGTTTTGGGGGTTGTTTTTTGGGCATTTTTTTTTTGTTTTCTAAAAGAACAATAATTACTGCACATAATTCATCATCCTGGCTTACCTTTCTCACATCTGAGCTCTTTGGTTCTGTTGTCCAAGTTATAATTCTAGATACAGCAAGTCTTGTCTCACTGGAGTTCACAAAGTCTGTTGGATCCATCTGTCTTGCCAAAGATTCAATATACTTCAAGATAGCAACTTTCACCTGAGAAGTGAAATGGGATTTTATCAAGCTCATGAGCTGGCAAAAATGAATTTATCCAATAATAAACAGATACCACTACAGATTGACAAGACTTACGTCACATGAGGAGGAGAAAAAAAAAAAAAAAAAAAAATCTTTGTGACACATCTCCATGTCATGTTTCAAAAATTAAGAGCAACTTTCTAACCAGGATAAATTTTGTGTAGTAAGAGTCTGGAATGGTGTATCAGAACTGGCTTGAAGTACATACGTCTCCTTGTGTGTTTGCATAAGCAAATCAGTACTCCACTGCACTGTTTCCACCAGTGGTTTTTGTTCCAGATAAAAACAAACTATAGCTTTTGGTCTCAAACCAAATGCCTGATGCTAGAGCCTCAAAAAATCCAAAATTTGGCAGACTGAAGAAAGAACACTTGAGTCAGTTGGTGTCCTACATATTCCTTTGTGACTTCCAGAGTTTACAATGTTCCTATACCCTTGAAACAGCAACCTCCTGATAAACAGTCTGCACCACGGTATCCCTTTGGGAGGATACTGTAACAGAAAGCTCTGACGTTTATTTCTCCAACCCCTATGTGCTATGGTCGACCGGTGCAACAAGCACTTGTTCAGGTTTGCCTAGGGTCCCAACTTCCCAGCTGTTCAGACAAGGCCTGGTCTCTTCCGTCCTGCACACCTGGTTTTCTTCCCCCCCCAGACCAGGGTGAACAAGAATTTTCCATGTTTAAACTTTATTATGTTCCAGTCTGCTTAAAGGCCAACTCTAACTGACTTGCGATGAGTTAAGGCCCTATCTTAAAGATACCTAGATTTATTAAAATGATGAATGATAATCAACATTGACAGTATCACGGCGGTACTTACAGTTAGTTATCTTATCATGAGTTCTATCCTTCACGGTATGCCTGACATGGCAAGCTAAGACAATCATGCTGATGCTTTATGAAAAGGCTTTTGATACTGACCTTCAGGTTTGGTGTTTGAGTCTGATCTACAATAAACCTCATCAAAATGTTAAATTGTTGATCAAACGGAAAAGAATCCCTGTCCAAAGAAAACAAAGGCAAAAATGTAATGCAATCTCAATTTTCAGGACTAAATTAACTCGATACATTAAAGCTTAGACAACAGATTTCAACACCTATCATGCTTTTCTCCTTCTCAACTCTACCATCAACCAGGGAAACTCCTAGTGTAAGGATTAGCTGATTGATGTATAATACTGGAGGAAAATGCTAAGTTGATACCTTTATTCACTGTTAGTCTACCTGCTCTCTGTACACTTACCCAGCTTTTGGCACACCTGTCCATTTCTTCACTTCAGGCTGTGCTTTGCTCCCTTACAGAAGCAGTCTGGTTTATCTTGTCCTCAGAGTTCACATTTGGTTTTGATTTCTCTCTTCCTTTTCCCCCCACTATTTTTAACCTGGATTACTACTACTATTTTTAGTTATCCTATTTCCAGGATAAGCTGAACTTTATTGTAACAGTGTTCTGTGCTGGACATCCTTAGATAAAAGATATGGACTACAGAATTGGTGTGCACATCACAGTAGCGTTCAAGGTCTTGCCCTAACATTACCATTAATTGCTGTTTGAACAACATGAAAGGTGCTCTGAACTTTATGGCAAAGCACCATTTGTATTCTTAATACTGCAAACACTTCCCCCCGCCCCATCAATCAAAAAGAAAATTGACATCTAAGCACAAGCACACCAAAAAACCGAAATAAACAAAATTAATCAGTTACATACTTTAAATTATAAGCTTTATATTTATCTATTCAGAAAAGAGACAGGCTTTTTTAATTCAATGCTTGAAATATTGTGACAGTTTTACTCTCCTTTATTTTGGTATTCATCAAGATTGATGAATATATCCCCAAATATACAGCATTTCTAAGATGTTCACCAGACATTCATCCTGTAATCCTGCAAAAGCCTCCATATCATCTGCCACCTGAGTACTCTACCTGGTGACATCCAGAGCTTTTTGGACTTTCGCCTGCACAGACCCCAGCAAATCTGCTCCCATCTTCTTTAGCAGCTGGGTCAGGAGAACAAAAAGCCAATCCTGCAAGTCATCTTTATGAATGATGATGAAATCAACCAGGGTTTCCAGAAACATGCTGAAGACCTATAAACAAAACAAGTGTCACCAAAAGGAATATGGTGCTTCAAATAAAAGTAATCAAAAGGGAGGGGTTTACAGTCTGAGTTTCAGGATGGTTTTGTTATAGACAGTTTCATGAATGAATGATTTTAGTGATGACATTGCTCTGAAAAAAAAAAATCAGACAAGACACCTCTTAAGTGTGTCATATTAAAATACCACATGAAACAAATGAAGGAAGGGAGTAGAATACACTTACTCTCTGTTGTGAATTCCACAGCAAAGCAGGCCATGCAACAGAACAAACCACTCGTTAGCACACATAGTGATCAAGGCTGGTTGATCAGATGCAGTTTGTCAACAGATAAAAGATGCATTCATTGAAAGTTTACATTTTCTTTAAACACAATCTCTTCTCATCAGACTTACTTAAAACATTATACACCTTGGATCAGATCCAGTCTCAGTCATGAAAGTAAGGTGTTTATATATAACAAAGTCTACATATGTTTAACACCACAAGTAATGAGGTTGCAGCAGTAATTGTATAAAAGCAGCATAAATGACAGATCACTACTGCCACAGAGGACATACTGAAGTCCCGTGTACCAGAAAACCTCAGCTTACTCAGAAATTGGAAATATTTTGCAAATGGCTACACCTTTACCCTTTCCACAACACATACTGAATACTTGAGGACAACAACATTCAGACCTGACAGGTAGGAAATGCCATACTCGGCAAGGCCCGTGGGACAGCTGGTCCAGACTATGGTCCAGACTGTAATTATGGCCAAGGTCCCACACTCTGAGCAAGACCTGTGACTGGTGACTATGCCTGCCCAAGGGATTTCCAACTGTCAACTGTTTATTAAGACTCATTTACCAAGTGGTCTGAACTACAAATATTCATACAACTTATTCTTTCTTACACTGTGTTTAATCCAACAGCAGATGTTTTTACCCAACCAGTACTTGTTGCCCTCAGCCAGAAAATCTCCTCAGGAAAGGGCTTGAAACTCTCTTTTCTTCCGTCCCTGCTCCCGCTTTCTGTTGACGGAAGACCAGAGGATCTAATTCTGCCTACAGGCCCAACCTTCCTATTCCCGAGCCTGCTTCTTTTTTAAATACATCTGTAAATTCATGCCACAGCCTTTAACTTCAAAGGTCAGTGTTACAAAGAAGGCATTGTGGCTATAGTAAGACTTTAATTATGAGATCCAGGACAGTATCTTGGTGAGACCCCATAGATGGACAATACACAATTCCCAGCCATGGTGATGCTGAACTTTGACTCACTGCCCTTCATGAACCTCACTCTATGCCTATCACCAAGATGCTCCTTAGAGAAGTACAGATAAAACTGAACTTCTTGCTCCAGGAGCTGACATCTGAAAGGCATGATGCTGCTCCTAGGGAAGCCAGGAGTGACCAGTTCCTAGCAACGTAAGAGAGACTGAGACATATTCCGTCATGGCAGAACAGATGAACGTCAGGGAGATTTTATAAATACCAGTTTCCCCCGGCAGATGGCAGGGGCAGAAATACAAAACAGCCATCCTGGAACAGTGTCAAATGTGCACACATGGTAATGTAAGAGAGGAGCCAAGTCACTGGGATCTTACCTTGCTGTGAGGGTCAGCAAACATGCGAGTAAATATTTCACATAGCCTTTTTAACTCGACTCGGCTGAAATACATAAATAAAATATTATATTAATGCTCCAGCTTTAGTTGCAGAAAGGTTAGATCTTACAGCTCCTAATCTTTACTTAAAAGTTACTTAGGCCACAAAAAACTCTGTATCTAGGTAAAACCTTACTTGGCATTCCAGTTTACCTGCTGTGATCACCAGTCTTACATCAAGAAATCTAACAAACTTTTTTTTTTTAAATCATGAGACAGATGCCTGTATTTTCTGCTGCTTCTGTTTTCTTCTATATTCTGGATTGCAGAAGACAACTTGAAATGTGCACATTTGTGAAGTATCTACTTTCTACCTGCTTTCTTCAGATCACTGACTCACTGAAACATGGGTATTTTGCAGCCTAGGAATAGGTTTCACAGGTCTCAAGGGACTTAAATTTTCAAGTAAAAATCAGAACTTCCATGCTATTTGTGTATATACTAATCATAAATATTCTGGTCTAAGTTCTCAGTTGCTTCAGCAAAATCAGTCAAGAGTTATACAGTATTAGCAGATACCAGAACTGACTCCAATGTCAGACACATTGAGGAGACAAATATAGAGAAATGGAAGACAGATTAACAAGCAGGCAAACTAGTGAGACAAATGATTAAAATTATTAAATCAAGGCACCATCTTAAATTCTTACTTGTAACAGATTATTAGGTGCTCAGTTACACTCTTTTTATGAATGGGTAGAAAAAGAATGACGTTTGTGCCCCTTTCCTAAGATACTGGGTTCGGTCAAATGCAGAATTTTTTGGCATCAAAGCTTTCACTCGCAATGTACTGAAAATCAAGTCTCAAGTTTTCCTGCACGCCCAACTGCCAAAGAATCCAGATGTTTTGTTCATTTACTGTGCAAACAAAAGCAGGGCAAGAGACTTAGGTAACATTACCTGCAACTTCAGATACAGTTAGATGTTCTTCACAAATACTATGAAACCAGAGGAATTAGTGAACTGCACAGACTGCTCAGAGAACAGCCATTCAGGTCTTGACTCCAGGCACCCTCTTTCCAGAAAGACATTACTTTTGCAGTCCAGCAACATCTCATCCTCTCAAAATAAGCTTTGAAGAACAGGCCAGAACACACCAGTAATCTACAGCTATTTTCTGTTAGCTTGTTTATAAGTAACAGAGGCTATTTTTTTCAAATAAGCCTATGCACGAAAGGTTGGTGAAATTTTAAAAGGGCACAAAAACAGTAGAGGAAGAAGTCTTCGTAACAATGCCACAGCAATCTGTCAACTTCCTTCAAGATGTGCAGTGTCTCACAATGACTACTCTGCAACATTCTCCTGACATCATCCAGACTGCAGCTCTCTGAATGAACCCTTATTTATTACTCCAATAAATATTCTTTCTGGACAGGATATGAAAGCGCGTCTCCTAAAAGCTCAGGGACCTGAGGCAATGCAAGTACTATGCTGAAACAGGCAGGAAGAGCACTTCCTTAAGGGACTTGTTGACCTTGTTTTATTTAGAAGACCTTATAAAGAAGCTCTTACATGAAGCTGTGTGAAACAAGGATGAGCAGTGAGCATCATACCACATCCTTCTGGATATGCAAATCCCAGCTAATATAGGATCAGCCACCTTTCACTTCAGAGTACTAAAGAAAACCTAGCCACATCACTGCTTTTTATTAATCTTGATATACCACAACAGAAGATATCAGGTTTAATTAGAAGACAGACAGACTTGCCCCTTGGATTAATAACCTTGATGATGATCTGCAAGGTACCATGGGAATAAACAGGATGATAAAATCTAATCATTAGAACAACCCTGAACCAAGGATGAAGCAGACCAAAAGAAAACCAAATGTAATATGATCTAGAGAACTAAAATCAGTATCAAATTAAAAAGTAACTGTTGGAGTATAGTTTCTGGGACAGGTTTTTAAGTTATTCAGGATCAAAGCTAAGAAAACTTGCCAGCTTGAGGGACTAGTGACAGCAGTACAGTTCAAACACTGCAAGGAGCAGGGTTAAAAACCAATAGCTTAATTCTATCGTAATTTCTGCTAAGAGCTGCTGACCATCACCCAACCTTCCCAATATTTCACCCCTTGAAACTATCCCCATCTGCTGTCAAAACCTCACTTATAATCCTCACGCACTTTTATGGCAAAATCAAAGTCTCACCCAACTTTTTTATACAAGTAATGTGAGGTGCCACAGTTTTTCCAGACAGTTCATTAGAATAAAGAAAAACGACAGCTTACGCGTGGGAAGAATCTTTTAAGAGACTCGTAAATAGACAACATCAAAAAACATCTCTGATCTAGAGACTCTAAATACCCATATTAAAAAGCTGTAGCACTTTCCATTTAAGGAATGTACCACATCATGTAAAGTGCTAGAATATTCTTCTGATGCCACCAGAATAACCTTTCCAGACCTGCTCTCAGAATGTTTTTTATTCAGCCTGTTAGCAGGAACCATCAAACATTTTCAGCCAGTGTGAAGGCCTTATAAAATGGAAAAAAACTGCACAAATCCAAGTAGGTAGGTTACAAACCATACAACAACCACTTATAGACTTGGTCATAATTTAAGTACAAAATATTCATAGCAGGAAAATAAGTATGTCACAGCTACTTGTGAAGGTTATCTTTAAAGGAACCAAGAGATAAACAGCTTCTTTCCAAATACTTTCATCATAAACTAAAGGTGAAAAGCCTACGTATGGCCTGAGAGCCAGATGACTTTAATTAACATGACCTGTGGCCATATGAAGTTTCCGCATGACTATTAGGTAATTCTAAGATCTGTTTTAATGTGTGACATGCCAAAGGTGTTTGAAAGGTTTATGTGGCTTTCAACAAAGGAAAAAGGTCTACCTCTCCTACCACACACAGTTTCAGAGTACACCTACTCCATTGCCTTAAGAGATTTCCCTCCTTATTATAAACTACACCATTTATAGGAGACTCAAGTTTCTGATACAACATTTTTCAGGAATTACAAATAACATTATTACACCTAACAGAGCTTTCATAAAGACTCAAAGTATACCAAACATACCAAGAGCATCGTCTGATCTTTTAAACACACACACCCTTAGAATAAGCACAGTGAGTGTTTGCCTCACCAACTAAGTTGCTCGGTGTAAAAAAAACCAAAAACAATATGAAGGTTCAAACAGACTAAAGTAAAAATGGTACCACCCTTTGAGTGCATTACACCATCACTGTGGGAAATCTCACTGTGCTGAGCAAATATATTGCTGCCCATACGCCCAAAGACAAAACACCTACCATTGGAGGTCTTCATGAGACAAAGGAAGGCTAACACAAGTTAGCATGCTTACCCAAGTCCTTTCTACATTACCGCTACAAATTTAACACACATTATACTGCTGATGCAGCAGAATCTTTTCCAAAAGTAACTCAAGTCCCACGTTGTGGAGACAAAGCCTTCACAGGTGTGAAAGATACCATCTGCCTCCATAAGGCACGTACATTTTACCAGCTTCTGACTATAGCCCCTTTCATGAAAGACTGACACTATAAAACCATCAAGGTCACCTCAGTGTCCGCTGGCTTTTCAGTAAATTCTGAAGACCTATGAGCCCCTCCTTCCTTTCAGACCAGTTGGAGCTGGCACAGTGGTTCAGAACCTCTGCCACATCTTCAGTCTGCCGCAGGTAGTGCGGAATGCCCCCGTTCCTGGAACCATAGGACCGCTCTGAGCAAGCGCTTGAAGCATCACTGTTAGCATCATCGTCGGAGTACATCCCATAGGGTTCATATCTTCTTCTCACTGGCTTTTTCTGGAAAAGGAGAAACTCAGACTTGGTAAGTTATACATGGTTACATCAATGCTAAAAGTAAAACATTCTGTCCGTAATGACTATAAGGAAGACTAAAGCTATTGTTTCAGTGACATAAGCATTTTAAAGACATCACCAAGCACTGCCTGCTTACCTCACAGCAGAGCAAGACAGATCCCATTGATCTCAATGAGACTATTTGAGTGACTAAGGGGTGCAAGCACCTGCCTTCCCCAGCATGAAAGCGAGATACTTATTACCAGTGGAATTAGCTACCAGTAGTGATATTGTATGTTGTTTTACTGTCAATAACAGTCAGTTCCATTGTAACAGATTCTATGATGATACAACCTCTACTTTAAGAAAAAAAGAAAAATAAAGATAAGGATGAAAGAGCTGAAGGAATCTGTGCTGGCATGCACAGTCACTTTGATACTGATAACGAAGTGACTCTGGAAATGCACTGGAATATAGGAGATGACAATTTCTCTGTTAGTTTGGGCTAGAATTTTTCCAGAGGCTGCCAAGGAAGTTGAGTACTCAAATTCCACTTCACTTCCACAGCCTGGCATTAGGGGACCTGATTCCCTTAGGTACATCTTTGACAATCTCAATCCTTACAGAAGAAATATCAGAATAACTATGATAGCAAAATAAATTGTATGCCATACTATAAAAAAAAATCTCTTAAATGAACCTTAATGAAACAGGATTGGTAAGACAATATATCAGAAAAAGATAATCTATATTCTAAAATGTTTGCCACAGAATTCCTTCCAGTGTCCAGTGCAGTTCTTGGACTTGTGAAGCCACCCGTTTTGCTTCCACTAGGACTGCAGGATTGAAGTGTAGAAATTAAATCAAGTGCAGTATCATGGGTGTCAGCAACAGGGTGAGGAAAGTTGGAAAGTAGAAATAAAAAGTCAAGAAAGCACTAGTACCTTGCTCCTGGAGTCTCCTAACAGCTGTAGGCAGGAAAATATTGAAGGGTGGGAAAAAGCATAGAGAATTATGTCAGAAGCTTATGCAGGGTTTGTTTGTGCAACAAAAACGTATAGCAAATGTGTCTTAGCAAATAAAAAAAATACAGTTTACGCAAAATAAAAGCGGGTATAATAATGCTTGACTAACTAACTGCTGCATTACTTCTATCACCTACAATTTCCGTCAGGGAGCTTAGAATTTTTTAACAACAGATCTATATACAGCACCTCTCTGCTTACTTTTCAGAAATGCTGCTCTGGAAGATATCAGAGTTTTTGTATTTCCCCACATATTACTAGCAGCATTTGATTTTAGAGTCTTGGAAAGAAATTCCAACGTCAGGAAACCACTATCTACAGTAGAGCACATTTAATCAACTTCACTAAACCAAGTTCTCTTTCAACTCTTTTCAAACCACACTTTTTTTGAAGCTTAGCTTCTTTTATGACCCTCTGGATGGCACCCCTGGCTTAAAGGCCTTACTTAACACCAAAGTTTCCAACACCCTTTGAGCTACTCTGACAGATCTGAGCACTGATTCCCAGTACACCATGGGTTTAGGTCAAGTCCAGCTCTCAAACAGAAGCAGTGGATCCAACGGGAATTGTACACAGGGAGCAGAGGTCACAAAATGACCCACCGTGTTTTGTTTAAACTGAGTATTTGGCTGAGACCGTCTTTGGAGAAGTTCTTTTTGTTTCCCACTACAGGGAAAAGAATACTCCTCTGAAAACAAGGCTGCCAGGTAAATGCTGGCATCGCATTTCTTTTTCAAGAGGAGCCTGAACAGAGTTTGTAAATTGCCTATTGTGAAAAGACAACCAAGAAAAAAGCGAATTGGGGTGGTGGGAAAGAAGGGGACATCACATAGTATTCCCTAAAGTCAGTCAAATTCTTATTGATCAACCAAGTCAGCAGCACCACTTAGTTTCCAGCTAAAGTTAAGGATTTCCCTTTTAAGTATCCAACCCTTAAAGATTTTAACATTACAGTCTATTGCTATTTAGTTTAAAAGAGTGGAATATTTAAACAGAAACTCTAAGTCTAGCTGAAGATTAAGTCACACCTAAAGACATCTCAGTAACCAGCAATAAATTGAAACACTGCAACCCTTCTCTCCCTCAAGAAACCTATATTCAGCAACTGCTTGCATTCAGGGCTACAGTCTGATTTTAATTACATGCGCAAAAAATCACTATAATTATGCCCTGAACTGCTCTGGTGGTAAATTTGACATGCTGAAGGCAGAAATTGACTCTCAAGCTGGTTTATTTGGTAATGAAAATGCACATTGACAACAACCCACTAAATGCAACTACCATCTATTATATACTCTCCTACTTTAATATTAGCCACAAATACTTTTTCCTTTTTAATGGAAAGGTATTATTTTGTAAAAAATAACATTTCTCTAGGAGTACTCAGATAATCTAGAAATGGAAGTGACATGAGCTGGGTGATAATCAAACACAAAAAGGAACATTTTAGCCATCTTTACGGAAAGTAGGAAACAGAGAAAGGACATCTACCACAAACTGTAGGGACGTGGTTCATTCTCCACAAAGAGAGATTTGAGATACCTATCTCAAAGATACATCAGGAAATCCGCCCCTCAGCTCAGGGCTAGAGCTGGAGAAGACCCAAGATAAAGTGGTACCCAGCTAACACTGTACAATAATCGCTCCTGCCTCTAGGCATCTTCTTCCCTGAAATACTCAAGGTAAATCCAAAGGCTTATCTTAACAATTCCTTTCTGAAGAGCAGAAAACACTTTCTGGGTTCTAGCTGAGAGATATTGTAGTACAGTAGGGCTATACAGGACAATTTTTAAAAAGTGACAAAAATTAACTTGAAAATGCACTGAGTGTTTGAAAGTACCAGCAGCAAACAAGACAAATACTCTTCAATTTAACTGCATGAGATGGTACCAATCATATGCAAGCCAAGTTATGAGCTGATCCAAGCATCTAGACAGGTGCAAATAACACAGGGCAGGAACTCGTGAAATTCTCAGTTCTTGTGGAAACCTGCTCAGGAATCTTCACTAACAGAGAACACTTGGTTTTTCTGACAAAGTCTTCATGTAGGTAATGGGACTGGCTGAGCACCCCCCAGTGCCATGTACATCCTCTGACAGCCACGTGAAAGACAAACAGCTGATTCATCCCAGCCTGCAGCTCTAGCACCGAGCCACAGTGGTCTGTTCAGTAACAACTGTGAGGCACTACCATGGAGTAAGGAAACAAATATACCCAAAGACGAAACAGCAAAAGGTAACTAACTCTACAGCATCAGACAGCGCCACAATCAGAACAAAGCTATTTAGAAAGAGGAGAATGTACGTACAGGTAACTTCAAGCCACTCTCCGGTGTTGGAAGCATTTTGTATTTTTCCTCTTACCAGTGCATCAGCCACAGCAGCCTCCAGATCTGTGCTTGTGCTCAGGACTCGCATGGCATTCACAGAAGCAGGCATCCTGCCTGGCTGTCCGAGTCCAAACCGGTCTACACAAAAGACAACATTGAAAGGGACTGTTAAATGAATTCACATTCACTTGGAATCCTAATCAGGTGCCTGAGCAGCACTCCCCACGGGTTCTGGGAACTCGCAGTCCTTTTCCATTAAACACTCTTTTATCCAAAGCTCTAGAGAGTTTGCCATTAGAGTAAGAAATAAACTATTGTTTGTTGGGCCCCAGAGACAACTTTGGATCCTCAGGGCAACTTTTTTTTTTTTTTTTTAAGCTGGGAAGCAGGGTATCTATTTTGTGTGTCTTTTTGCACAGAAGTTGTTTCAAAGTTTTATTTTAATGTCAGAGGCGGACATACTGGTCCCAATCTCAGAAACCAAGAGAAAACTTCTCATTAACTTGAGAGGCAGAATTGTGCCCAGTGTCAGAACATGTCAATACTTGAGCACTCGTCCATCCTGCAGAGTTTTCTCAGGCAAGGATGCAAAACCAGCAGCACCAGATTACCCTATTTTATGTCTCACGGCTTGATTAACCAGTAGAATACACCCCTATGCCTCACAGTATAAAAATAAGGTTTATTATTCGCTTATGAAGTGATTCTACTTCATAAGTAGTTTAAATGCCATTTAAAAGCTCTATATCAAATTTGATTTTTCTGATCAAACAATATCATTGTTCTCCCTTTGAATTTGATGGCAAAGCTCTCAATGGCATCCAAAACAGGAGGATTGAGTCTAAAATGCCATTTACATTCCTAACACTAATTAGTTTAGCAGCAAGAGAGAGAGATGAAATCCCATTTGTGTTTTATGGGTTCTTCTATATTTAATTTAACGAAGGAAACACACTGTTTATTAAAATGTGGATTTCCAAAAAACTGAGGTCCAATGTGATATTCAGCAACTTACTGTATTTTTCAGGAAAAACAGTGTATTACTTATCACAATACTTCTTTGCTTTCTTCTTCAAAAACTTCCTGCACTGCAGTATCTTTTAAGGCATTAGCTCACCCTGACATGCATAATTTAAATCAGAGACTGAAGTCTGCCAGTCTCCTATCCTGATTCCAACGCTTTATCTGAGTGTGTCAGATTAAGCTACTGAGGGGAAATAGGAAGGACTTTTTTAAATCTGAAGTATTTGGAAGGGGAAAAAACCAACCCTGAAGACTAGTGTTTATTTCCAATAGAAGTGTTATGTAACAAAATCTACTGTTTCCCAGAGTTACATACCCAGACAAGACATTTCTGATTTACAACAAAAGCACATTTTCTACAAAAAACATTACAAGGGGAAAAAAAAAAACAAAACAACTTCTTAGAACTACTGCCAAAAGGTAATAAAATAATGACATTTCACAAAGAAATAAAAGTTGTATGTGTTATTACTATCCCCTTTTTTAATGCACTTGGGTTGAAGAATCATTTCAAATGTTTAAGTGAAACTACTTCATCCCTAAAATGGACAGATCTGTACACTCTTAATAGAAGCACAGAGGTGGTGATAATGCAGTGGGTCCGATTGAAGCCGAAGGCACTACTACACAGAGATACACTACAAGGATATACAGAAAACAAGTAGTTTCCTAAATGTAAATGATACCTAGTACAGTACGAGGGCTGTAAATGTTAAGACACGTTCTGGACTCCGTTTTATATTTAAACCCAGCTCAATAACATTACTTAAGTGTTACTGAGATCAAAATTTGGTTTTAACTTTTGAAATGACAATGATATTTTGACACTATGTTATTTGTTTTCATGTAAATTTGGTATTACATTAGAAAAGGGAAGATAGTTGGTTTTTTTTTTAATGAAGAACAGAATGACAAAGTAATTCAGTTGTAGATCAGTTTAAATACCCAGCATAAAGAAACAAAATTGAGCTTTTTTAACAAATCAAGTACAGTGTGGCATGCTGGCTTTTGTCTGTCTCCATGGCTATGAGGAATTTTCTGAAATACTTGTCAGTGATCCTTCAATTCGTAGCACCTAAGTCACTCCGGGCTTCTCCCCAAGACACTGTTGCCATATCTTGAGTGCAGAAGTTAGACCTCAGAGGCCTCAGCATATCTCTAAGGTGGGGCTGGTGACACATTTGGCTCCAGGAATAGCCAGTACAGGCCAGCCTAATGATACTGAGTAAGAAATAAGCAGAATATGCTCTGGTCACATTCCCTCGTCTCCCTGCCTAAATTCATTGTACTTGTTACAAACAGTGAAAATTCCCAAACATCAACTCTAGCAGGATTTTGCCATTTTTAAGGGAGATTTTTGCCTTCTTTAGTAACCATATAGAATTGAATTAAGCTTTGTACCAAACCACAGGAGCCAACCATGATGTGACTATCATAGGAAGTTGAATGCAAACAAAGTTGAAATCCATATTACAATTGAGGTATTTAAAATCTTTTCAATTAGTTTTGTTAAATACAAACTATCAAATCAGCTTGCATCATTTCAGCTGAGTAGCCTGAAAAGGGAAGTGTTTTGAGAGTTTTAGGTAAGTGACAGGCATTTGACTAGACTTATGAGAAACAATATTTTTTCACTCCCTATCTGAAGGGGGTTAATTAAATACCTTTCAGTATCACTAATGCTTTCTACGATTTTGGCCTCCGAGAAAACACTGAAGCCCTCATCTTCTACACCATCTTTGTCCCCACAATTAAGACTCTATTATCCCAAAGCTAGCAACCCTCGTTTATTTATTTTATTTTATTTATTTTCCCAGTGAAATAACCTCATTTCAAAGGGAGTCACTGGTTTTCCACAACTGTGGATCCAGCACAGGGGTGGGGGAAGAAGCAACTGGAATCCACAGATTTTTTCGTTATATGTAAGCATTAGTCTCCTGATGCAAAGCCCACTGAAATAAAGGGAATCATTTTTTTAACAACTTCCATGTACTTTGGACAAGGCCTTCAGAATTATATGGAGGATGCATATGTTATGCCTCAAAGCTCATTAGGTGTGTAATTGCTGCTGCTCTTGTGTATTCTGGAGAGAATCCCACAAAAAAAAAAAACCCTTTCATTAACAGAGGTGGGACTCCAGAACATTTAGAAATAAAAGGGATCGAACCCACTGGGATCTGGTCCTAGGCATTAGGAACTGCTACACTGCTAAAGAGGAAACATAAACAGAAGTTGCAAGTACTCTGCATCAGTCAGGATTTAGCCCATGCTGCACAACTGATCCAATTTACAGGAGAATTGAGAAAGCCCTGGATCACCCTTTGTTTAAACACTGTTCACAATGTTCCTAAAATACATACAATTAAAAACATCCAAGAAATCAAATTCAAAACAAAAAGCCACGTTGAACAAAAACAGAACGGAAAGCCCCACAGCGGTGAGAAGCACATGCCAAGTACTGGCTGATGCACGTGATGGCAAATGTTAAAATGGTGTAAAACACGACTACGTATAAGAAGCGGATTCATGCAGTTAGCACTTGTTCACCTGACTGCCCAACAGAATCAGCAGTGGAGAGAGCACTAGTGGACCTGGAATGACGTCGAGAAGCTGCAAGTAGAAGGAATGGCAACACCCACAGGATTAACACACATTTAACCCGAGACAGAAAATGCCACAATCCAAAGGGGATGTGTGTGACTGCTACCAGTAAAGGTGTTTCATTGTGACAGGGAAATGACGCTGTATATGAATGCATAACAGGTACAGTGCAAGCCCCGCAGTGACACCTCTGTCTATAGCTTCTCCCCGCCCCCGCCTTTTCCCCATAAACAGGATGCATGACAACACTCATTTGTAACAATCCCAAACCCAGTGCAGTTCAGCAAAAAAAAACCCCAGTGCACATCAGCCACGTTCCAGACCCACAGATCTCGAAGACTGCCATCATGAGAACGTGGAGCACGTAACTACAGAGCAGGATTTAGATGTGTCTGATCTAAACCCCAAAGTGAAGCCAAGATGAATGGTTAGGAATTGTGCTGGCAAATATTTTTCCACAATATTCCAGCCTACGCATAAAAAAACATTAACAAAGAGAATGAGTACCACGTAAGTAGAAAGAGTCATACAGGGAGGTCAGCCAACCACCACATTTAGGCCTTGGGGTTGGGTTTCTTTTCCAAGTAGACACGTACACACCTATTGTAGCTGTTGCTACTACCAAAAGCCTCTTGCTTTTAACAAATTTGGCATACATGTTTCTTGATTCTAGCTATGTGCATGCACAGATGATGTGAATATATCACACACCTCTCTAGAATTACACCACATGTATACAATTTGTTAATAGCAACAGAGCACACGCAGTACGAGAGCTGAAGCCAAATACAGCTCCCACTTCAATTCCCAGTTGTCGGCAGCACATCAACCACAAAACGCCTTTGGGGAGGTTTTCAGTTCTTGGACTCAGCATAAAAGTGAGTTCTTCACGAAAGCAAATAGGAAGCTGGTCTAGTCATTTCCCAATTAGAGAAATTTAGTTTTTCTAATGAGGTTTTCCCTGTGTCCAGCAATGACGTGCTCACCTAGCTCAAAGCAATTGACTCAAGAAACTGTTTGCTCATTTGAGCAATTCACCACCATAGACTCACTGAAGGCCTTGTTGCTTTAACATCATTACTAGTACTGTCAAGAAACTGAAAAATAAAGCAGAATCACCTAATATAAATAGGCTTTGTCAATTATGCAGTATAAAATTTTTAAATCTTCTGTTTAAGGCAAAGCATTCATAAACACAAATGCTAATACTATAAAAGAGAAAGCAGCAAAGTGAGAAAAATAAAATATACGCTTTTTTCCCAGCTGTGAGAGCTTAACTAAAAGCTATACAGAATATGTAATGTGGCCATTAACTATGGAGAACACATGCATTTATTCAAGAGAACAATCCCACTGACACCATAAGTAACTCATGAAAGATCTGCAGGATCAGCACAGGATTACAGACTGAACCTCGCAATTAAGATTCTGAGCTCGCAATTGCTTTCTCCCAGGCCATCCACTTTGCCCCTGTGGACAACACTGCAAGATGAAGGCCCATGAAGAAACAGGAATAACAAAAGCAAAATAGAACAAAACAAACAAAAATTACATCTCTGCAAGGAGGGTGAAACGCAGAAGGATTCTTCACTGGTGTTTCTTAACTTAGGAAGCAAACCATTTGGTGCAGAGACATGCACAGCTTCACGGCAGCTCCAAAACAAAGCAGGGCAAAATCTGCAAGGTCACGATGTCACTGTTGACTTTGACATAGGAACATCAAATGCGCGAATCCTGTCATTCACGTACAGCTAGCTTAAGTATAATTCGCTAACACACAATTTTTATGAGCAAAAATAGACCATGCACAGTAGGATGATATTATTATAATATTAGAGTAACCGGGTTCTAGAAATACTGCAATAGACACATATTGCTTTGTCTTAAATTGACATATATAAATTTCTTTCAGATGAATTACACACTACATAATTAACAAGTTCATAACCGTGTTCGAGCTTAAAGCATTTCAATGAAAACATAAGAAAAAAGACAAAAGGATAACCATATATTGAGTTACTATTACACTGATACTTCCTCCCCACATTACCTTAATGACTTAATAACAATGTATTTCTAGAAATGCATTAATCTTCTGGTAATTAAATATCATGAGCTAAAACCAAGTTAGTCTCTCCCCATGATAAAGTTTGTTGGAAACAGTGTAATAGACATCTGTAACTGAAATTTTACAGTCAGGGTACATGTCAGACTAAGTAGTGGTGGTGTACCAAACTCACCCCAGCTTATTTTTCAGAACAAGGGCTCAAAACCATATTTCAATTAACATTATTTTCAACAAACTAAACAAAACACAGCTCAATGACATAGAACACTGACAAGTTAACCCTGAAATCCAGCCTGCTTCAACACTGTGGCTGGAGAAAAAAAGCTTTCTCCAAAACTGAAGCTAGGCAAGTAACTAAAAATGAGTCACAGCTGCATATCTGCTATCCCTTTATGGTTCTGGTATCAAATCAGCTTCCTTTAATCAATAAAAAGTTCATCTATTTAACTCGAAGAGCTATGAACCAAGTTCCGAATGCTGAGTTGAACTCCTCCCATTTTTCACCAAAAATTGAGGCATTACAGATAATGCAAATGGATTTTATAGCTCAGCATGGCTCAGAATAATGCCATTTGGGACTCAAAAGTCAGTCTAATATTAAACTTGAAGATTCCACTCTACAGCATTGAAATCAATGGGATTTCTGCCAATGATTTCATACGGATGAAGACAATCGACCTCTGCACTGATAGCCAAATCAATAATGACATTATCTATGAAGTTTAAAAGACTCAAGAACAGTATATTAATCAGGTTGGAAAACCAAACAGGAAAATTTTGCCCATATGTCGATATCTTTCATATCTTTTCCTCACTATTGGCTTGAAGTTGCAGAATTAAGCCTGAAACACTATGATCCACTTAGACACGTAGGCAATATACCTGCATTTTGTCACTATGTGCAAAATAGATCCTGTAACACCATTCTTCAGCCTTGATGAAATTTTTAAGAGCTTCAGTTTTAATACCACGTGGACAGCTACGAAATTACTACATTAATGACAAGGACCTGGAGATCAACTATATTTCATGTCTGAGACAACAAACAAGTCTTTCATACCACAAGTAATGTCTCTGATTGAATAGATAAGGTATTTGACCAGAAACACTGACTACTCTGCTGTTTTCAGCACTGTGCAGCTTCTGCATGTGGTATGTCTAATGAGGTTTTTTCACTAGCACTCTACACACCTAGGCTGCACGTGAATGGTGTTGCATTAAATCCCAACCTTTCCATTACTTTAGGCTGCTTGAAGTTTTCTACAAAAATCGCACATGCAACTTGTTAACTGATGATTAACAATGGCGTGTAATAACCTCTACAAGAAAAGAGCTTCTCTGTCTCTGTTGGAGGATTTAGTGTAGACATTATATACTGTTACTGTACCTAGCTAAAAGAAAACCAGATCATGAATAATTAATCACTCCACAACAGGTTACAATGCTATCGACTACCTTACTGTGACCTCAAAAATAGAGGCTAGCTCTCCTGTAGATCTCCATCAGTGCTGTAAAGCACAGCAGCCCCAAACAAGCTGATTTCATTAAACTAAAAATTACAGAAATTCAAACTAAACTAGTTTCCTGCTAACAGTGAAACGCTGAGAACCAGAACTGAAGCATGCAGAAGAAAACAGAAGGGAAACAGGGTTGGAAACAAGGAGTGTGTCAGGAATTCAACAGAGGACAGGAAACTCATTCCACCTAACAGTGTCTTGAAAGGGCAATCAGAACAAGGGAAAAAGGGAAAAAAAATATATTGACCCTTAAAGCTCCAATGCCTACATGTACTCACCAAGTGGAGGAAAGCCCCGAGCAGGGCTTGTATCTCGACTGCTCTCACGGCTGGTATCACGGCTGCACCCCTGACTCATGCTGGGTCGGGGGATACGACTGCTCCGTGCTAGCATGCAGCATGGAGAGTTTCAGAGAAGGTGAACAAGTTTAATGAGGACAGAAAGCTCAAAGTCAAGTCACATTTCTGTTAGTTATGCTAATTATTACATTAGTAATTATAATTTGCAGCAGCCTGCCCAGGCTCTTTACAAACCAACTACCTTACATGCTGAGCTGTGTTTGTGATGTGAAATCTCAGCAGCATTAAATGCCTGCTTTGGCAGTCTGCTTTTTTGTTAAGCAATCCAAGTTTTGTTTTTCAAGTAGAGCAGGAATCTTCAGTCATTTAGAGGAACTCTACTGTTAGAAAACATGCAAAACAGATGAGGCTGAAAGAAACCCTTCTGGAATATTTTTTCCTTAATTATAAGATAAATACCCTTCTGGAACAAAACAGCAGGTCAGAAGTTTCAAATACCAACATGCCATTTTTACATAGATTTGTCTGTCACAAGGATAATTTTGCCATGAACAGATATCCTAAGGAAAAAAGGTGAATTGTAGCGACTTGCAGAGGTATTTTTCTCCAACGAAAGATACTGGGAAAGAGCACTTCAACCCTGAATACTCGAAAGATGGGTTAAAAAGTGGTTTGAATTTTAAGACAGCAGCAGCTTCAGATCTTTAACAGAAGCTTACTTCTGCTTCTCAAATGTTTCTAAACCCCTTATATTTACAGTTTTATATGCACACAGATTGAGATGTACATGCACTTAAGGGGAGCTGTAAACTATATTCTTTACTTTGACAAAACCCTGTGTCAGCAAGACTCTTATCTTTGGTCTCGCAGCTCTCAAGCGTTCAATTTTCCACAGCCTCATAAGGCTCCTGCCTATCAGCTGTGCCACAGAACTCATCATATGCACAGTCTTCATTTGGCCAAATGCCAAGGAGAAGATAAAAGATTAAGCTTCTTTCGGAGTAAAAAACAACCCCACTGACTTTAGCTGAAATTTTGTCCAAGTAGGGAAAACCAAGCTAGGCCCTTATACAGTTGCTAAACATCAAAGATTTGAATGTTATGATTTTATAAAATGAGTGATTTAGGGATTTAAAACTGGATTATTCTTCTGCAAATTCTGTGTCATTTTGATATGTAAGATGTTTGCAGAAAGCTTTATGCCCAGTAGAGGATACAATGTTTTCTTAAGTAAAAGAATAGCAATTAATCTTGAATTAATCTTGAAGAATTGAACAAAAAGGCATTTCCTTCGCTGTTTTGAAAAGGCAGTAGCATGTTTTAAGCGTTCAGCAAAAGCCTTTATGGAATCTTCTCACGTACTGAGTAAAATCTAATCTACCAGTTTTGATGACAACGTAGCAGAGGCGCACACACATAGCATGAACGTGCTTTATACTAATACTTTAAGAGTATCCTCAGATTTATAAAAATAGTGCCATTTGCATGCTTCAGAAAATACCTATTCTTCTAAATCTCTATTGGTTTGTATACAGAACTTAAATGCCTAAACGGAAGCTAATGAAGTTCCCTACAGCAATTCTGTGGGCTCATACACACTGGGTATATTAGTACCCTTTCAAGCAAAACAGTACAGAATAAGACAGAAACCTTCGTATTTAAGCTTTAAAATCCGAATATAGAATACTGCCAGATTCTTGGTTTGTCAAATCCCTCCCAGTTTTGCAAAACCCAGCTCATATCACTCAGATGAATTAATGGTTCTGATGGCTGACCTTTGATGTCAGACAATACAAGGTGAGCTATTGACCAAGTTGATTAGATCGCCATAACATCTAAAACTTTTGAGTGAGATGGTGTTAAAATAAATTAAACAAACTAAATTATATGAACTGGATAAAGTTAGGGTCCATGAGTACAATAATCCCACCTCAGGTGTACAATAAAAAAGCTGACATGTGAACTTCAGGTGAAAGTAGCACTCTGAAGTCTTCCATCCAAAAACTTGCCTGAAAGTGAGAACTCTAGAGAATCAAACTTCTCATTCTTGGGTCTCATGCTTGTATGTAAATAATGGAGGCCTTCATATTACATGTGCACAATCAGTCCTTTCTCCTGAGCAGAGATCTGTCAATCTTGTTTATAATACAACTCTTCTAAAATCAGCAAAGGCTCTTTTAGAGAGGGAGAGATGTGAATTATTTAAAAATAATTAATGGATGAGGACAGTATATTCTCCTTCCATAACAGCTAACAGCAGCAGCTCAAAGAAAATGCTCTTCAAGAGGATGAGAATAAACTAGGAGGACAATGCCATAGATGAAGCACAATACTCACTCCATAAACAGAGCACCCAAAACCAAACACTGGGTACTTCATGAGCAATGGTCAAACAAGATTTGCGTGTTACTGGACACAAACACAGAAGCTAATTAAAAAAAAAACAAAACACAAATGGATTGAAAAGAACTGAATGATGAGTCTGTTGAGGACTCCCAGGCACCTGCCTCCAATTTTTACGGCTGTGTTGTGTAGGAAAGATTTGATATCAGCTGGTCAGAGTATTTTCTTTGGACACTCCCAGCAGTAGGGGCCAGCAGTGCTGTCATTTGGACAAGTGTCTCACACTGTCACAGCCTGTCTTTGCAGTGCAGGCAGCAAAGGCAGAGAACACAGATGTAAGTCTCAATTTCATAATTCCCAACTCCCTAAACTTGGAAAGAAATTAAGTAAATGAGTAGCAAAACTGATGGAAAGGAGTAGGCAGTGTGAAAGCAGACAGTGTGCTCACAGCCAGCTCTGGACTAGGAACCTAGGACAGGAAAAGGGTGCGGTTTTTTCAATAAAACCCCAACTTTCTAGACAAGTACTGGACATCTAAGTTTTACTGATTTCATCTGGAAAGTCACAGCAGTTGGATATGGTTCACACCATTATTAAAACACGCTATTAGGCTGTCTTACGCAAGTGGAACCCAACAGATGCAAATACCACCAGCAGAACTTGATAGTGGCCTTGTTTATCAATCTAAAGCTTGGAAGAGATTTGTATTTCATTAGGGTGTGACTTTTAATGATTCTTAAGTGAAGACTACAAATGAGCAGACACTTCCTTTACATCAATACAAGTATTTTAAAGAGCACGTAAATGTTGTCAAAACAGCCAAAGGAGAGCTCTGCAGTGGGGAACACACCCAGTAGAGGCAAGTCAAGAACTGCCTTCAAGCTTTCCAGTACACACACACACATAGAGGAAGAGTGCTGTTGCATGGAACCAATAGTCAGCTCTGCCTACCCACTTTTTTGAGAATGACAATCTGAAATCTCTCACTCTGTTCAGATCCAACTGTGTCATGTGATCTGCTGAGCATCCAACAGAATTAACCTCAAGCAGATACATTCAATACATGGGAAATAGACATCAACATATTTTGAAGAGTTCTCCTTCAAGGGGCCAAAGAAAAGCTCAAAATAAATTAAGTAAGCTATACTCTTCCTTTCCCAACAAGGTATCACTGCTAGTAAATATACACTAAGGAGACAAAGGCAAGTTTGAAAGTGAAAAACACCACAGAACAGGGCCATAGAGGTGACCACGCAGGACCTCAGCATGCCAAACATGCCTCATTGTGCTGCCTCTTGGGAAACAATGTACTGCTGCTTCCAGGTTTCCAGCACGCAGAAGGAACATACTTCATAGACACCTGTAGGCATCCTGGAAACCTAAGCTAGCAGCAAGGTACTGGTGCTAACGGGCATCCACAGGCTCTTAGCTTGCAATTGCCCCAGAAAGGCCTGGAAAACTCCAGTGGATGGTTCCTGTAAAAAGCCCAGCTGCACGCAGGGATCCACTCTGAGCTTAATCTTGCGCACATAGCATTGGTCCAGACAGAACTCCCAGTCACCCCTGTGAAAACTACACATCAACAGATGAGTATGATTAGGATCCAGGAACTACCCATTTCTACCAGCCTGATCTAACACCTCCTGCACTGCAACATGGCCAGAGACTTCAGAGGCGTTTCAGCCCATAGGATAAGCACATGTCTATCAAATATATAATTCCACAAAGCCTCAAGTATTGCATGTATGTTTGATGTTATATGTGTGATAAAGAACCTTTTTGAATCAGACTCTGAAATTAGGACCAAGGTGAGTGGGAGTCTGTCCAATGACATGAACAAATGAAAAATGGGTCAAGGAAAGACAGGGACTGAAGCAACACAATAAGAAAGCATAAAATACTGTTAGCTACTATGTTATAAAGTAATAAATACAACAGAACAATGGTATAAAGGTGACAGCTCAAAAGCTATCTCCATCCAAGCCAATATCAGTATTTTCAGGATCCAACAGTGAGAATTCCTGCAGTTGTCTAGTGAAGACAAGTGTCAGAGTCTCCTGTTCCCAACGGCCACAGGCTGTGGCCATCAACCAGGGGAGCTGGTGGCAGCTATGAACCTGACAGATCTGTCGGAGCTCTCTCCCACCCCCAAAGAACAAGCTCTGACTGTGTTCACAGGGAGCACATCAGAGCAATGAGATAACTTACACTTTCAAGAGGAATTAAAGGCTCCTGTAATATACTTGAAAGCAGGCAACCCAAGAGTGAGGATTTGACACAAGGCAATTTCCCTTCAGATGCTCGAGACTGTTCCAAATCAGAGCACTAATGCGATGATCAGCTTGAGCATGTGTGATGGCACTATCCATAATTCTTTGTTTCCTCCTAAAAAACAATGTTCTTCTGCAGAGTGATAGCAGAGCAGCTACCTCTAATATCTGGAGGCACTTTACATTTTAAAAGCAATGAACAGAAGAGCACAGCGTATTCATACAGAGGCCATAAAATGTATCAGACATGAGAAGAACATTGAATATGGAAAAATAATCACAATAAACATGCAATTTTTTTTATGAATCGCAACAGCATATTCACTCAGGTGCTTTAAATTCATTTCAATATACTTGAACGGATAAGATACTTGTCTATCAGCAACGTACTCTAAAGAGAATGGTAGCCTAGATGTAAAATACAATTGCAAAAGCAATAGTTAAAAATGTAATTGACAACAATAGGGCTATAATTTCCATTTCAACCTACTAGTAAATTCTTTGGAAATATCAAATAATTTAGTAACAATATTAAAGTGTTCTTCCTCTACATAAGCTTCAAGCTTATGAAAACATTTGCATTTAAAAAAATGAAAACAGTATTTACTTGTTCAGACAGCACACTGAATACCTTTTCACCTCAATTCAGATATTCAAAAGGTTATATATATATATAGTGATGCTTACTCACCTGACTTAAAAAAATGAGTCTGCTGATAAATTTGAAAATAAAAACTATTATAGAATATTTACAAAACAGTCACTGAGACAAGAATACTGGAAGCAGAAGAATTAAAGTGTAAGCCTAAAACACCATCTAAAAAAGTGGCTCCAAGATATCCCGGATGAGAGAAGCAAACAATTTAAGCTGCAAAATTTCTAAAATAATCCAAGGAGGTGCTTTTTGCCCATGATTCCAACTGACTGTAATGATTGCTCAACTCATTTTAGGACTAAGCTGTTGATGCTAAATGAGTTATTTTTGCTCTGGTGGTTATTTGTGACAACTGTTTCTACTGCCTGATCTAACAACATCACTCATGTTGAATTTCAAAAAGAAAACATCTCTCTCACGTCATCTTTAGGACTACTTTGAAACTATAGCCAAACCTGGAAAATTAGTATTATTCTCCTACAAACCAGGATCACGTTAACTTGCCAGCTGAAAAACTCAGAAGAGTAACACATAAACAGTTTCCTAGTCAATAGGAAGGTCCCTCCTTCAAGCACGGTCAGTATGTCACTGCAACGACCAGTCTTACCTAGTCCTATTCTGCTGGGACTCGTCTCTCGACTGCACCCCTGGCTCCGAGGAATCTTGCTGCGCTTCTCTGAAGATGACGGCACCTGCTGCACTCTGGACGTTCCACCACTCAGTCCACCATAGGCGCTTCCTAACAGCTTACCCGGAGAACTAGAGCGACTACCAGCTATAAGAGAAATAGAAATAAGGAGAAAAAAAAAACAATTGAGAACCCCCAAGATCTTAAATACTCTGAGAGCAAAACTGGAACACAATCAGCTGTAAGAATTTGACTGAAATCACTCAAAAAACTAATGGGAGTGTTCCCCATGGGCTTCTAAAGAAGACTGAGGAAAGCCCGTAGACAACAAACACTGACATAGCAATCCTGCCTATATGAACCATGCTTGGGATCAAGACCAAAGCAGACCCTGCAGTGTGTGAATACCCCAGTAGGCTGGCTCTGAGCTTGCGGAGGTGCCAGGAGCAGCCATGCTGCAGCAGCAGGGAGTTCACAGGCTGCTTCATTTCCTTGTGGAGCAACATAAATTAGCCTGAGTGGACTGCTGCACTGCAGCATGCCAGCTTCTGGCACAGGTAACCTGCTGCAAGGTAGCTCAGGCATCTTCACACCACACCACAGTTGTGGCACTACTTTCCTGAAATAATTCAGTGAAGCAAAATTTAAAAACAAAAACAAAAAAACATCAACCCAAAACCATCTCAACACCAGCAGATCAGCATGATAAAGCCTGTCCCATTTGTAGAGATACCAGAGTACTTAGGTCTGATTGGTTAAAACTAACCTATTTAGTTATTTTTTTTAGTGGGAGAAAATTTTTTAGCAAGTTGAGTAGTTGGCCTATTTTATTTTCCATTGGCTATCTGAATAGTCTATGGCAAGTTTACGTTTCTTCTAAGCCATGCTGTCTGCAAGACAGTCTACTAACCAAGATCGACTTCCATATTTACGCTGCAGGTCAAAAAGGTATTCATATCTGAAAAAAAGCCTTGCTAACTCAAACAGCATTTAGTTTTTGCTATGGATCTTCATTTGCTAAGTTGTTCAAAAATTCAGTAATGCTGGCTTAAAGATAATTACAAAGAACTGTGAGAGTAATAGATTCAAGACTCTTTTGTCTCTTCAGCTATATAGAAGTCACTGAAAAGGTATTCCCATTCCTGACATTCATTTGCTAAAACAGCCATTTGAAAGGATTGCAAGAACATACTTGGGCAAACTCACATTCTGAACCCACTCATGTGGGTTTGTTCCTGAAATATATCTACATACATCTCACAAAAATTTCTGTTCCAGATACTATCATAAATAGCAAGAGTTAAAGATTGTTATTCTGTCTTAATTTAAGAAAATAAGCAACTCTGTTAATCTCATAGGCAATACCATAACACATCTACTATTTTAACTTCCTTGCCCCCTCAATTTCTTGGCCAAAGCCATTCTGAATTAATCGAATCACATGCTGCAATCCTGAATGTG
>NW_010417876.1:0-3151 GCF_000710305.1 Buceros rhinoceros silvestris | reverse complement strand
CCCCCCAAAGTGAAGATACTTATGGCAGATGCCAGTCTCACAGACAGCATCCACACCCTAAAAGCCAAGGCTCCTTTCAGTTACACTGCTGCAATCTCACGGGTGTCAGCGGTTACTGAAGGAACTGGAACAAGAATTTAGCACCTGACGTTTAAGCTGCAGCAATGAGCAAGCTTCAATATACAGCATGAACGCTCACCATATTTGATTACTATGCGAAAGCAAAACTGCTTGTCATACACATTTGGATTGACGGCTTTAAGAAAACGCTTTTTAAGTTTCATAGTTAGAAGAGAGTGAGGGAAGCTAAGAGCTTAGCAGTTAAAAAATGTGAAGGAAATAGCATAAGACAACATGAGAAAGCAAGAAAGGGAAAACGTTTCTTACCACCAGCAGGATTAGCTGATCTGGATCCTTGATTATGAGGGCAGACCAAAGGACAGGCAAAAAGTGGATTAAAAGACAGCAAGACAATACAGCGTTCAGCGTGCGGTTTATGTTATACACCATACAGACAGATTTATTTACAAATGTGAGACTCCTAAAGCCTCTGCAGATGCGACTTCCCGAGGTTGATCAGCTTTTAGCTAAATGTCAACCAACACACCGAGTCCCAGTTACACCCCAGCCCGGTCTGCAAAACTGCAACACAGTTGTCCACTGTCCTGGCATGGAGAATTTGGTCCTGCGACAATATCACACTTGATTTCATAAGTTACTTCATGCAATGTTTGGCTTAAGGATAAAGATCACATCTGTTTGGGCTAGGCCAGAAAGAAGATTCAGCAAACTAGACCAAAGAAGCAGGTTTAAATATGAACATCCTAAAGCTCTGTAAGACATTCTATGAAAAATTAAGCCCACAATCTTTGAAACCTCTGGATACTCAACTATTCTTTAAAAGACTTCTAAGACTTGTCTCATCTGGTCTGATCATTTTTCACCAAACTAAGTCCAGGAAAAAAGGTCATTTCTGGCTTTGGATCAGTTTTGGGTTCAAAACTGAAGAAACCAATGTACATCAGAATACCAAAGCCCAAATTCCTTCACGACCTCAGTGTAAAGACTTGCATTTGGCCCCATCCTGAATATACTACTTCCCTCTTCAGATCTCCCAGCCTAACGCAATGCTATAAACTGCTGCTCCATCCCTCCAGTATGACAGCGCAAAGCAACGAGAGAATGAACAGAGAAGGGCTTTTGAATAGGGGTACAAAGCAAGACAAGTCCTCAGAACAAACAAGTAAAACCTCACCTTCTCGCCCCCACAAGCCAGAAGGTCTTCAAAACATGAGCGGCTTTCTCGCTCCCTCAATTCCTTCTAAGTTTGAGTGACAAAATTCTCCTCAGATACACATGACAAATATGCAGCAGCACCACACGCATGGCTCCTAGGGGAAAACCATGCCTTGCCAGGAAGCCAGAGAGCGCAGATCTGTCAGGTGAATCAGAGCAGAGCCATCTCCCCCATTATCTACACAAAATAGCTAACGTCCTATTTGAAAATTATGCCAAATCCTATGAATTTTAGACAGCTCACGTTACACATACAGAAATACAGTCATATAAGCAGGAGAAGCTTGGCAGGGCAAGACCCCAGCGCAATAGTCACCTACAGACACAGAGGGTGTCTCAGTGGGATGCAATACAAGTTACTTAGTCCTACACATCACAGCAACATGAAACTCCACTGCACAACTGGTTAAAAAAAAAAACAAGCAACTAAGCACTCAAATTTGGGGCCCTATTTGTCAGTAACAGCACACACTGGCTGAGTGGGGATTCAATTTGTTACACGTCCAAATGTTAAAAGAGGTGAGCCCAATCCTCAGCTGATGCTTCTACAACTCAAGAAGTGTGTTAGTAACTATTTGTTCTGCTCCCCCAGAAATAAAACACTTCTTACGCTGGGACTGGGAAACTACTTTAGCCCGGCTGCGGCCTCGGGTATCAGCAGGCGTTGAGGTGACACTTGTGGCACTGCCAGAGCTCTGTCTCCGTGTACGAATCCGACCTGGAGGAATGCAAAGACAATCAGGCTGTTAATAGGTTTCTTCCAAAGGCAGCAGCAGTGTCTAACAGGATGTTCTATGCTGGCAGAGTTGCTACAATTAAACAGGGAACAAAAGAATTTTACAACAAGAGGCAACATCTTTTATTAGACTGGCTGAGATGCAGGAGGGGGAGTGGAAACAGTCATGGTCCACGACTCCGAAATCATCTTTGCTTTCTGTAATGCTATCAGCCAGTTTAACTAAAAACATATTACCTCCCTACAGCCTTTGCTTCTGTTCTATAGTAGCTTCTTCACAAAGGATCACCAACAAAAACATTCAGTCTCCTAAATGCTGCTTCCTATATCAAATTATTACTTTCTGACAAGGCGATCACTCTTTCAGAGACAGGCATAACACATTCCATCGGTGGGACTTCCAATTAGCAGTTCAGGGCCTTACATCCTGCTCTACACGCGCAGGTTGGCGTGCACTCCTCCGAGAGCCTGTCAATGCAGCCTGACTACGTTTTTATTTCAGGCTCACTGAATTGCCCCAGCTGTTTATAGATTCCTCATATTTATCCTAAGATCAGTGTAACTTTACTTGTAACGGAGAGTTCCATTTAACACAACTGACGTTGTGGAAAACTGATTCTGTGTGCCTGCTCTTTATTTAAATGGAGAATGGATATACAGTCTCAAAGCGTTCTCGGTACTTTTGTTGTCCTTTCCTCATGAAAATGCCATAGAAATTTGAGCTAGAAAAGCTTACAGGGTCATCAGTTCATCCCCTTCCTGGGGCAGGGCTGTTTCCTACAGAATGTTCTTTCCAGTGCTAAGCTTCAATTATCTGTCTCTAGTTAATGGGAAAGAAATGATAATTAAGAGCAACACAAAGAAAGACTCCATCAGTACTTTCAACAACTCAGTTCTCAGCCAAATTTGAAACAGTTTCTCAGGACTCGTGCCAGTGCTATCCCACATTCAGAGGATGACTTCAAGTTTCAGACACAATAACAAAAGGAAAAAAACCACAACAGGTAAAAGGAGAGTCTAGACAACTGCACCCACCAGTTACAGATATTTATCTCCTGCCCTTTTTCTCCATCGTAAACATACAGAGAAATATGAAGAGAGATAAACATTTCCCACCAC
>NW_010417875.1:51209-54255 GCF_000710305.1 Buceros rhinoceros silvestris | reverse complement strand
CCGCAGAAGGGGAGTTCAGGAGGGTGTCAGACACGCCGATGACTGAGTCACACTCGGTGTTTGTTAAACTAACATCCTGCCCGAGAATTGAGGCACACGCCTTTCACTTCACCTGGCTTTTCACAAGCGAGGCATTGCAGCGGGGTAGATACGAGTGACACTGAGGCAAAATGTAAGCAGAAGAAAAAAATGTAGGCTAGGTGGAGGCTTTGGCATCTCGTGACACATATTCCTGCATTTGAAGTATTTGAAGTATTTGAAGCTCTAACAGTAAGAGCTTAAGCGTTGTTTAAAACAAGGGAGTGAATCAGTTGTTTTACAGGAAACCTGCTATATTTGGGTTTGTATCTGCTTCTGTTCTATTTCTTCCTGGCTCTGCTTGTCTAGCAACCACCGCGTCGGTCAGCACTTCAGTTTACTGAGAAACAGGGAGCTGGACGTAACGGTCACTAAGTTTAGCTATTTTGACCTTCAGAGTTATCTTTAGGATTTGGGATTGGTTGACCAGAACACATTGCTTGTGACTCACGCTGGAGGTTTATCAGCATTAACTTACACTGAGGATCTGGAAAACACGCATCCTTTTCACACAGCCGCTGTGCTGCCCCTGCCGTGGTCTGCCGCGGTGTTCGGGAACACTTCACCGCTACGCTAAACGGTAGGACGATAGCTTAAGATATCCTGACCCGTCTTGTCTGCAACAAACACTTTAGAACCTTCATGCAGCAGATACCTGTGTTCAAGCACACAAAATGCCAGCTCAGATTGCCGGCTTACTGCCTCTTTTATCTCAAGACTGTTGTGAAGGCAGACTCGCCAACCCAAAAGGGATCAACGCAGCACTGGTGTATTTTAAGCTACTGTCCCTAGACACGTACTTGTTTCATGTAAGTGTCATTCACTCAAGATTAAGTCTTTCTTTTGATTAGCACAGGCTAATCAGGTGCTTTAGTCTCTCCCCTGAAATTTTTCTGTTCTGACCCTGCTCTAAAGATGCCTGCAAAGGGCCTCCTGCTCCTGATAGTTTATCCCAAGGCCGTTTTCTTAGGAGATGACTTTTCCTTCCTGTCAGTATACTCACAAGTCACAGCCAAGTTCTCTCTGGTCCTGCATAAAAAGCGAGGACCTAAGTGGAATCCTCAGCAAGACCCTTTAGGTGAGACTTACCATCTTGGTGCTCGGGGAGGTCATGGTAGTCTGGCTGACTGACTCTCCGGGTGTGTTATGTAGGTACAGAAGAGTGGGGTTTGGAGAGGCTGACAAGCCGAACATCTGTGCTAGCTCACAGAGGAAGGTGCCAGTGAAGTCTTTGCAGCTGAAAACACACACGCACATGCGTGCACTTGTTTTACTTGTAGTATTTGGGAAGGCTCCTTCACTACTTTGGAGGTTTTCCCTTAAGCAGCTCTGACGCAAGGTGAGAACTTTGGCCTGAAAGTTTTCCTCCTGGCTGCAGAAATACCATGGAGTACTCGCAAGTTGCTTCATCATCTCTCCATTTCCTGTTTTGAAGGCTTTCGGGGGAAAGCAAGCTAACTCAGCTGACCTGCCCCCTGTACAATTACCGTAGGCATGTGCCGTGTAAAGAAACCAGCTGCAAGAAAGAAAGGTCCGGTAGTTAGGTGGGGACAGGCTCTCTAAAGGTGGTTCACTTCTGAAGTCACAGCAGAAATACGCAGCAGGACTCATCGTTTAGTTTTGCTGTGTTTCTGTTCCATACACAGAAGAGGCAAGTAGTAGAGAGCGACTGCCCTGCCAGTTACAGACCCTCTAATAGCTGGGGGTGCCGAGATGGAAGAGAACCAATCTGCTGCACCAGGCTGGGTCTGGGTCTTGCACGAGCTCCCTGAACACCGAATGGCAGAGTGCAGTGCTTAGCCCAGCCCATCCGAAGGACGTGGAGATTTTTCAGCTTTGGCAGTTCCAGAATAAATAGGATTTCAAAGGATTTCTTTCTTCCCTTCGCTGAGCTGGGTGGATGAAACATAACAGTGTGCCTCAGAAGGAGGTTCCTGGGTCAGTATCAACTGCGAGCACCAGTCTTCCCTGCCGTGTTTTCAGGGTGGATAACCAGTGGTTGTTACACCAGTCAAAGTCTTGGCTCATTTTCCACCTCCCTACCAGCTGCTGTAACACACTGCAGTGTCGGAAATGAACTCTTACGTTGGTCAGAGGTGGATTTGACCGTTCCATTAAAAAAATATGGTATTACTTCCCCTGGTGTGTTGAGACATTAGGAAGAGCCTTTAGCAGCTCCAGTTATACCAGAGGTTCCGAACACTTGGAACAAAGCCTTATCGCAGAACAGTACGGCCCTTCTGGACAGCCGGTGTGACCGGATCTGTGACAGCCTAGTGAAGTCAGCCGGGAAAAAATAGTTGTGTCTTGTCCATGAGAGGCACGTGGTAAGTCAGACGTGCCTCGCAGCTCTGCGCTAAGCCCCTCGCATGGCAGAGTCTGCGCGGCTGTGCCTAGGCTGGTGGTGTCCAAGCTGAGCCCAGTGCCTTCACCTCACACCAGTAACTGAACAGCTATTCAGGAGTTTGACTGCTCAGAGCTGTAAATCCCCCTGACTTCCAGGTTATTTACTTTCACCCTGCTACTGGCTCCCTGGCACAGGGGTAGATACTGTTCGTTAGCTCGGTTAGATCTTCTTCCTTCCTTGTGTTTATTCTAGGTATATTTAGAAAGTTATGTTGCCCTTGTTCTTCATTTTCTGAGTTCATATAGAATTGGAAGGGTTTTCCTCCCATGAATTAAGTTCTTTCCATTAGTAGCGCTTCTCCTGTTCTGACATGAGTTCATCTGTCTCAAAAAATGACCACCAGAATGGTGATACTCCGGACTACGTTTTCAAGGGGGTTGCTTTTTCTGTAGCTCTGTTGGAGATGCATAGGCTGAGGTTGTAAACTTGCCTCAAACCATTTCACATCTGCATTATTTTAGGGGCTTAGTCGTCTCAAAACCATACATACGTTATACATACACATACATACGTTATACATACACATACATACGTTATACATACACATACATACGTTACAGC
>NW_010417875.1:48382-51051 GCF_000710305.1 Buceros rhinoceros silvestris | reverse complement strand
ATTTTAGGGTGTCAATCCCAGAAGTCTTACCGTAAAAAACTTAATGCCATTTCTATTATTCTGTGCATCACAGTAATTTCGTTTTTCCTTTTACGGTACTTTTAATAATGTGCCTGAATACTATCTGCACATGGCATTAATGTGCTCCACTTTTCGTTCTCAAGGCATTTGTAAAAGTATTAAAATCGGGTCTATTTATAGGCTCGCCGTCCCTCGACGTGCCCCTCTGCAATGCAGTCTATGTGGCAGAAATACCATCTCTATTTTTCATCACCAGCCCATCGGCGACTCCGCTGCAGATCGTCTTGCTGCTGGAATCAGCTCTGCATGGTGCAATTCGTAGAAACAACTATAAAGAAGTTCCTAATCCTAACAAATTCAGAACAGGAGTTTCATTTTTCTCCATCTTGCGGGAGGGTCTTGGAAGTCTCTAGCAGCTGTATAAAAAGTTTTAGATTAACCACCCTTTCCAAAGTTCTATCCTCATCCCATTTATTTACCGACTCTCTTTTATTTGCTCAGCCCTTCCTGGTGGGAGCTCTCTGAGATGCCCCGGTCGGCCTCTCCCGTCAGCAGCTGAGAGTCCTGATCTTGCTTTGCTTTCTCTGGCTTGAGGTCTGGCAGGGCAGCAAGTGGGTACCTCGGTGGCCAGCTCTGTGACTTTGGCTGAAGAAACTAGTCAGCAAATCCTTCTGCCGCTCTTCTCTGGTACCTGAACCAGGGGGTAGATCTTTCAAGCTGTTTTTCCTAGGTTAGGTTTTCCTTTGGTCCCCCAGAGTTGGTGTTCCAGCTCTTGGAAGTCGATAGACAAGTCTCTCAGCTTCTCTCTGGTTTTCCAGGGGGTTGCTGCAAGATCACAGTTCTTGCCACAGATACCTCACCTGGCTCCTGTCAGGGGTTTTCCCCTGGAAGTTGCAGGACAATCCTGTGTGACTGCTCTGCTTCCCATGCACGTGTTTCCCGCGCTGTGCACCCTTTCGATCGGTCAGCTAAGGGGGTGCTTACTCCACTGCTGAGACACTAGAGCTACTCCGTGGCTACTGTAAGCTGCCACGGACGAGAAACTGGGAGGAGAGCTGTTACTGGGTTCCTCTTGATGGCTCTGGGAGCTTTCGGTCAAACCCTCTCCTGTTTTCTTTCCAGTACAATCCGTTCTCGGTTTCTCTCTGACTCTTTCCATTCTAACAATCTTGAGCATCTCTAGTGGCACTAATAATTTTCTGTGGGACAGCAGAACAACTTTTTTTGAACTGCAGGATATTTTATCTGGTATAAAAGAGTGGTTTGGACACGAGAGCTCCTCCGGGCCTATTGAAAGCTGCCACGGACGAGAAACTGGGAGGAGAGCTGTTACTGGGTTCCTCTTGAAAAAAGGAAAGCTCTGGGAGCTTTCGGTCAAACCCTCTCCTGTTTTCTTTCCAATACAATCCGTTCTCGGTTTCTCTCTGACTCTTTCCATTCTAACAATCTTGAGCATCTCTAGTGGCACTAATAATTTTCTGTGGGACAGCAGAACAACTTTTTTTGAACTGCAGGATATTTTATCTGGTATAAAAGAGTGGTTTGACTCTGCAGGTTTTTTGGTTCTTCAAGAGACGTAAGCGTTGCCACTCTGTGTTAGACCTGTACAGACCTGAGTCTACACCTTGTATCTAGAGAGGGTGAGAGTGAAATGAGGAAGAGGAGGGTGAGTCCCTCAAAAGTATCCCCTCCCCCTTTGCTCTTTTCCCCTCCATCAGAAGTGAGAAATTTGAGATAGGGTGTGGAACTGGATGGTAGGTGTCACGTGGAGATGTTCCACCATTTTGTTTAATATTACTACAATTAATTGTATTGTTTATTGCTTTCACGGCTGTGCAGTGTGTTTACCAGGGGTATCCAATAAGCTGCCTGTGTTTGTGCACAGGTCGTTTTCTTGAGCTGATCGAATTAATTGAGACCATGGGAGGCTGTATTGACGATTTACGGTGTTTATTCTACTGTATTTGTCACTATTGGATTTTCATTCGATATCATGTTGTCCATTCATATATTCTTACTAAACCTCTCTGAAGTACCGTGGCCTGAGTCTGTTGGAGTTTTTTGGCATCATTGTACTTGTACGATCTGCAGATCACCCCTTCCAGCTGGTGATAGCCTAAACAATAATGGAATTAATTAATACACAATCTTGAAACACCTGTTCTTAATTTTTACCTGTTACAGCTTAAATCTCTTTTAGGTTTTTGTATTTTTAACCAGTTCCTTTTTATTATATTATCTGAATTTCAGGGGCACTTGAATTCTTAAACAGTCTCCTGAAAGAAGTATTTGTAGTAAACGGGTGAAATTTGCTGCGCACACAACTTCCCAAACCAGGTCTGTTAAAATCAGGGTTTGCTTGCAAACGTTTGGTGAATAAAGAAAACCATAATGTTAAGTTTGTTAAATTTAATTTAATTTCTTGGTGAGCTGCTGGTCTCATAGGCACAAAACCTCTGGACCTGTTCCAGGCGTGATTCCCTCGGAAGCCTGTACGTGGGGTAGGATCAGAGGTGAAAGCTGATGACCTGAAATCAATGTGCGATCGGTTCCAGAAGAAAACCAGTCACGTGGAAGGCCAGACTGTACTCATGGATCTTCCTGCAGTGGCAGAGCCAGTCTCACTGCAGTCACGGTGATGTTTTTCA
>NW_010417875.1:42560-48213 GCF_000710305.1 Buceros rhinoceros silvestris | reverse complement strand
ACTTCCCCTGGCTGGCCGGGCTGTCTGCGCCACCACGCACCGACGAGGTTCAGAAAATCAATCCAGCTAAAAATAGCAGCCGCTGTTCTACTGGGGTATTTTCTGGCACAACCGAGGGGGCACGGCAGGGTTGGCGATGCGCATCCGCGCCGTCAAGCACCGCTCCGGCAGCTTTGCCAATAGCCGTGTAATCCTCACCTACACAAACCCACCAAACAACGGTGTGATCCCGCCGTTGCTTCCTCGCCGCTGCCTCCCGCGCTGCTCTGGCACAAGCGTGGGTGAGGCTGCGCGGTGCTGGGGGAAACAACAACAAATCAAATGTGTGCGTTGGCTGCTTTTCCAGGAAGATCCGTTCCCCGATCTGGAAAGTCCCGTGTTCGCACAAACACCTCTCCTGGGAAGAGGCTGACTCGGGGCTGAAAAGTTGATGCAGCGAGAAAAGAGTGAGCAGCTGGCGCTGATTCGGGTAGTAGAGCTGCTGACTGTCACATCACAGGTCAGTAGCCCAGCAGCCTAGCTCAGAAGCCGTGTCTGCCACCCAAAACGTCACCCATTGAGGGAAGACCAACAGCAATCTTACACATGTTGGAAATTCACCTCTCGAGTATGGTGGGACTGATGGAATTGCTCTTACTCCTCCGGGGCTGCAGCAGCGGGTTTGGGGATGTGGAGGGCACTACCAGCAGCAGCGTGCTTGATTACTTAATATAGAAAAAACTACCAAGTTTAAAGTCAGCTTAATCCTTAATAAAAAACCCATGTGAGCCAGCGAACAATGTCGAATTTAAATATCCAGAGTCACTGCCCCGTACAATCAAAAATAGTAGGTGAGGGTCCTGCGTGGGAGAAATGAAGGCAGCAGCCCTGTTTATAGTCAGTCTCTACACATCATTTTAAAACTTTTAGTTTAAAAAGCAAATGGATGATTAATGGATAATTTGCCAATTAGGATTTTATAATAAAGTAAAGATTGTCTGTGGGAGTACTCCTCTTCATGAGCAGAAGTTTCCCCTGTGCGAATCACCTGATTGCCTCATGGTACCCTTAGCTGTAGCGTCTGCCAGCACGTTTTCCAGGAATTCTCCAGAAAGTGTCGTTTGCGAGTGAGCACCAGAGGCAGCAGTCTACCCAGCCTAGGACCTCTGGGATCATCGGTCCCCTTTCAGCCTCAACTATAGTATTAGTCATAATTTACTCACAGGATGTTTTCCCTCGGACTGCAGTTGCTCAAGAGGAGGGGGTCAAGTTCTCAGGTGGCACAGGAAAATGCCAGGCTCAACCTTTTCTGAAGCCTGGAAGCACCGTTTTCTGTGCAGAAATACTAAACTTTGTCCTCTGCCTTGTCTTAAAGAGCGAAAAGGGTATCGTCCAAACGCCACTGGCAGGAGCCCCCTTTGCTGACACCCAGCAGCGCAGCGTCCTCCGTCCTGTTCCTTTCTGCTCGCTCGGATTCTGACAGCAGGATGTGTCTGACAAAAAAAAAAGGAATGCAATAGCATTGTTTTGGGCTGGGTGAACTCCGGAGCGGAAGGCCAAGGTGATTGAGGCAAATAAACTCCGAGGCTGTTCATTAGCCGGGAGGTGGTTCTTACTACCAAATCCTGCAAATAATCCACATTTATTTGGAGAGAGCACATCTAGTTTCTCTACACCAAATATTTTGGTGAAGCTAGCGTGCATGGAACAGGAGTGGCCACCGCTGTCACACAGGGTGGCTGCACTGTGTGACACCGCGGCAAGACCGAGCAGGGAGAGGCAGACGGAGCACGCTGGAGGTTCCCTTCAGCAGCGGTCATCGCTGGAGGCAGCTGCTTCGCTCCGAAATGCTGTGCCACTCTTCAGGGGGAGGTGGGATCCCAGGGACAGGACAGGGTCCCCCCGGGATCCACCTCCTCTCTATTCAGGGAGCAGTTTTGGCAAAACGCTCCCTCCCGCGCTGGTAGCAGCCGTGCAAGGTCCCCAGCTGATCGGCGGCACCCTTGACCGGAGGTGCCTCTTCTAGAAGCCCCAGCGCAGTAAAGCCCCCGTGAGGTGTTTAACTCAGACACGGATGCTAAACTTGTCCAGGGCCTCCCTCAAGCTGCCCGAGGGAACACCAGCTGCCTCCACGTGACTCCCATCCTTCCTCCCCTTACGTTGCCTTCCCGTGTCAGCGTCGCTGTGCTCCGGGAGCGCTCGGTTGGTCGTGGTGGAGAGATGCGTTCGGTTGGTCGGGGGGGAGAGAGGCAGGCCAGCCGCTCCAGCACAACCAACGGCGAAAGGAAAAGAGCGACGCTGCCCTGCAGCCTCCTCCTCACCTGCTGCAGGTGAGCTGCTCCCCAGCATCATCTGCCCCAGCTGTTAGCTGACCAGGGACAGAAGGGGGTTGGCTGGTGACAGTCACCCCTGAACTGGGGTCAACGCTGAGAAAGAGCAGGGCAGGGCTGACCCATCGAGCAACAGTAGTCCCCAAAGTGACACAGCGACTCCTCCAGTTTCTCTGGCACGAAGGTAAGATGCCCTTTCCAGGTGCCTTTTTCTTCTTCTTCTTTTTCTTGGTACTGGAGCTATTCTTCAAATATTTTGCTGTTGCCAGTCACTTGGAGCGGAGCATCCTCAGCTGGCCTTGTAGCCAGCTCCGTGAACGGATGGTTCTCTGAAAACCGAGTCTTAAAAAACAGATCCGTAAGTGCCACTTATGAGACATATTAATTAGGCTGTAAGTAATGATTCAGCCGAGGCCACAGTGGGAGCAACATATTAGAGCAACGTATTAGAGCAATACAGAATATAATTCAATTTCAAGGGTTTGTTAGCAAAAATGTAAGAAATTAAAAAAAAAAACCACAACCCTTTTTTTTTTACTACTTTGTAGTATTTGGAAAATTCCAGAAGACAACGAGCTTACTGCTGTTTACACCAGAGTGTCGTTTGGGTTGGAGCACCTACTGAGGAGCCCGTCGCGCTGGCGGTGCTGCGAAGGGAGCCGAGCTGCACGTGTCCTTCGGCCAGAATACGCAGCGCTCAGGCATCCTCACCGCCGTTCCCAAGGTTACTGAGGTAGGACACCGCGGTCCTCTCTTCCGTGGCAGGTCGCATGGCAGCCTGCCAGTCTGCGGCGTGAAGATGGTGATGCCGACTCTGCTGGCCTGTATTTCACAGATTTGTTACAGCATTTCTGTGGAGTTGTTGTAACGACGGAATGTTCTTGGACACCGTTTTTACAACCCCTAGGCAATTAGATTTAAAACCCAAGGAGGTTTCTTCTGGACCGATTTAAAATGACTCTATGAGCGTCCTACCACAAGATGGCCCCTGCCAACCGCGGCATGGGACATGTGGAAGCGCCAACTGTTGGCTTCAGCCTCTTCCGAAGACCAGAAATTACCTTTTACTCTACAAAATGCTTCTCCAACGTGTCAGGTCTGAGGGACGTGGTTGCCCTTGAGCTCCGCAGTGTCTAAGTGCCGAGTCCCCTCTGCTCTGAATGAGGTGATGAGCGTCACCACCGTAAATTCGTTACACCGGTAACGTGGTTGAAGTTAGGTGCAGGCAGGACGAGGTCTAAAGCGATCAGATTTAGGGTGAGATTTTAGCACTGGATCAGCAGGTCCCTCAAAGGCTGGATGTTCTGTGGGGACACAGTCTGGCGGCGGCGATGGGGCCCACATGGTGTCCTCATCTGGAGAGACTAAATTAAATTTCCAGAGCATTTGTCCTCTTCTTGGCTGCTGGGGTGGGAACGTTTAGATCAGCAGTTATTAAGGTATCCCTTAACCTAGGGAGGTCAGGGGCTGCTCTCAGCCCTCATTAGCATCAGCGGTTGCTGAGGATGTCCAGACTGGGAGCAGATCAACAGAAGGGACATCTGTGCCTGAGCTGGTGGCGTCGCTCGTTTTCTGCAGCCTTACATTACATACCCAGGTCCCACAAATAACTCCTCGGGCAAGCTGGGGATCTCCTTCGAAGCTTACGACTGTTGCGGGAGCCACCCGAGCCAGCCCGGTCTGATGCAGAGAACAAAGACAACACTTATGTCACCGGTTTGGTACTTCTGGCCAGAGATCTGCGTGTGTTCGAGGGCAGCAGACGTGCAAAGCCCAGCTTTCTCACCTGCGAGCTAGCTTGAGCGTGGTCAGCGGCCCCGTGGCTGGAGCTGGGAGAGGGGCTCAGGTTGGACCTCTGTCTCTCCTGGAGCCAGAAGATTCTCTTAGCGCCCTTGTGACAGTCCACCTCATCAGACCACTGGCTGTCACATCACGGAAGCTCTCCCGATTTCCCCTGCTGAAGACGTTCTGGTTTGTGCGAACGGCAATATTAAGCTAGAGAGGGAGCAGCTCTCTTTGCAGTGAGCAAGACGCTCCTCTGAAAGATCAATCCGTGCACTTACCAGAAATCTCTTGCAAAAACCCCGTATAAATTTGCGTGGGTTATACAGTAGCGTCACCTTCAGATATGGGAGAGAGAAAGGGAAGAATCTGAAGCAGAAACGTCCCGACACTCCTCTCCAGTACCCCAACGAGCAAGACCCAGTTAGCTGCCCTCCGCCTTAGAGCAGGCCTGGCCAAACGGGCTCTGATGGCGGGTAAGCTCAACCTGGTCCAGGCGGAGGATCTCCTTTTGTGCCAACCTGGCGTCGGCTCACGAGGACCCTCAGCAACTTGTAAGTGGGGCAAGGTTTGGTGTTCGAGCGCCTTTGTGCCATGGATTCCGGGAGCCCGTGAGACTGGACTTGGCGGGGAGGGCTCTTGTGGCAGCTGTGCAGCAACCTGAGAGCTGCCAGGGCTGTCGCCAGGAGGCAAGAGGCAACCAACAAGTCAGAGACATGTAAACACCCTTCAGGAACCGGGTTTCAGCCCCTGCTCAAGAGTCCGTTAGGGAGAGCTGTGACGGGGAAGGGACAATAGCCCCAGTGACAAACCTTTGCATCTCCTCTCAACCTCAGTGACAAGAGCAGAGGCGAAGGCAATGGCAGGCTGTAGGGATCCCACGATAGCACATCTTCTGAACCTGCTTCTCCCCCCGTCTCACTTTTGTCCGAAAGAGGAAGGCAAGCGTGACACCCGGGGACAGGGGCTGTCCCAGAAAATCCCCACTGGTTCCACACCGGCCACCTCTGGCTTCTGCTCGGGGTGCTGACCAGCTATAGCTGCCCCACACAGGGGCTTCAAGGAAAGTTCCACCGTTGACCCATACCCCAGGGTTTAAAAATAAACTAGCAGCTGATTTGCGAAGGCAGAGGTGTCCTTCGATGTCTTTTCACCAGGCTTTGAACATCCTTCTCTGCTCTGCGTTTCTACTCCTTTAGTCTCAGAACGTCACCAGGACCTGCTCTGACAGATTCCGCTGTCCCCGCTGTGACCACTTACCCGCTGCTATCAGCTTTTGACCCATACCCCAGGGTTTAAAAATAAACTAGCAGCTGATTTGCGAAGGCAGAGGTGTCCTTCGATGTCTTTTCACCAGGCTTTGAACATCCTTCTCTGCTCTGCGTTTCTACTCCTTTAGTCTCAGAACGTCACCAGGACCTGCTCTGACAGATTCCGCTGTCCCCGCTGTGACCACTTACCCGCTGCTATCAGCTTCAGAAATAAACATGGACACGGGGGGGAAGAGGCTGAATAGCAGCACAACACGCCTGTTACCTGTTACCGATGGGCGTCCCAGCACA
>NW_010417875.1:41315-42471 GCF_000710305.1 Buceros rhinoceros silvestris | reverse complement strand
TGTTACCGCTGGGCGTCCCAGCGCAAGACAAAGCCACCCGAACATCCGGCTGTGGAGACGGGATCGACCTCCGCTCTGCTCCCGGCTGTCCTGTGAGCAATTCAAAACCACCACGCTGGCCATACGGGTTTGTGATCCACCGCGTCCTGCCTCGCGGGGTTGTTCGGTGCCCACAGGAGCTGTAGAAGAACAGGGAGACACGGGAACCATCGCTGCCTGCAGAGGTCCCTCAGAGGCAAGCCACCGTGAACGGTTCAGGAGGGTACAAACACGCGAGGGGTTTGGGGCATCAAAGGATCTCGCGCTGCGTACAAACCCGTTCCATCCCGGGGCGCCCAGCGTGGAGGTGATGCGCGATCTCCTGGTGGTGGAGTGTCTCCACAGGGATGAGCACCGGCTCTCTCACCCAAGAGAGGGCAGCAGCCGAACTTCCACGGCCTGTTTCCTGGGACGTTAAAACACGGATTTTTGCAATGACAAGTGTTGTTTCGGGTAGCTCCATCACCGGGAACCGTGCCAGAGCCGGCACTGGAAGCTGTTATCGCACTGGTATTTCTGCAAAGGAAGCCCAGCCTGATTATGGGTGTTGACACTCCGGAAATGCAAATTTAAATTCGTAATAAAGGGATGAAGAAGCTTTCGGTAAGAGCGAGGGTGTTAATCATTTAATTTAAGTCATTTAGTTGCAAAGTTAGTTTAAAAAGGGGCAAAAGCAGAGATCTGCAGTCTGTCTGAAAGTTCCCTCCCCGTTTCCTCCCCAGCTGCTCTTGCTGGGGTTGGCCCGTCCGTACCGCGCCACGCTGCCGCCGTAGCAGGGAACCACGGAGTCGCTCCAAGGCTCACGAATTGTCCCTGTGCCCTTCTCTCGCTGGGCACAGCCCCGCTTCATTTGCCGCGCTGGTTCTCAGCTGCTAGGGTGGATTTTTCCTCCCTGATGAACTGTTTCCCATCTTATCGGCTGATCCTTTTTTCTGGCCAGGCGAGCCTGCAGCAGGTCCTGGCCACCCTGGGCCCAGAGCCACGGGCTTCTCCGGCTTGGATGGGGCCCTGCAGGTCTCCAGTCCAACCTCTGTGTGAATTCAGGGCTGCTCAGGGCAGTGCGAGGTCACCTTACGGTGTCTCACAGCTGAGGCGGAACAGGAACCAAAGCAGGAAT
>NW_010417875.1:40303-41198 GCF_000710305.1 Buceros rhinoceros silvestris | reverse complement strand
CAGGAATGTGCTGGAAGCAATTTATTGTGCTTTGGCAAAATCATTATTAAATCAGCTGATACTGGAACCAGCTGTTCAAAATTCTTCCAAGCAATATAATTTTGCAGCTGCCACCAAGTTTCTCACCTTATGCAGGAGATTTAGAAGTAGGCTCAGTTTAGCAGACTTGGAACACAAGGGTAAAGCTTGGTAGACACCGAGGCACCACAATCGCGGCCGCTCAGCAGACTGCCTCCAGCGCCTCGTCTCCAGCCCCCGTGAGGTTCTTCATTGCACTCTGACTTTGAGCAATTAAGCTTCAAGGTTATGACTGGGTTAATTACCAGGCCAAGCGCAAGATTTTTAGGAACGTGGAACTGGCCTTTACTAGGGAGCTCCGTGTATCGTGGGTTGCTCTTGACTGCCGTGACTACGTGGTCAGAGTAACAGCCTGTGGGTATAGGCAAGATGGAGGTTCCCTGGAACGCTGCTTCGAGGTGGAGGTTCCCCGGAACGCTGCTTCCTGTGGGCATCACATGCACCACGTGCTCGTCCCCCACACTGTGTCCTTCTGTGGCAGCAGGATGACAGACCTCCGTGGCTGTGACCATCCACAGCGCTCAGCTGCTCACTGGCCCTGGGTTGGGCTGTCCCAGGCAGCGGGCACAAAACCCTTCCCTGGGGTAGGGGACACTAGTCCCCGTCAGTGGGGACTCGAGCTCGTTGGTACCGCGTGGCTCCAGGAGCGGTGATCAGTCCCTGGTCTGCTTCTGCCAGGACAGGGAGAGCCCTCACTCGCTCCTTCCAGTCTGCTCATGGCCTTGGGCCAGTGTGCCTTCAACTCTCCGACCCTCAGACACTGTCACCTCACTATGTCTCGTCACCTGCATTAATTTTTCCCTGCCATCAGGAAAGC
>NW_010417875.1:39756-40102 GCF_000710305.1 Buceros rhinoceros silvestris | reverse complement strand
CGTGCCGCCACCCCGCCAGCCACTGGGGGGGACACCAGTGGGACTCCAGAGCCCACCACTGCCCTGAGCTGAGTAGAGAAAAATACTCACCCACGAGCAAGCGTCAGCATTTCACCCAGCCAGAGCAGGCGGCGTGCACGGCAGTGCCGACCCCTCAGCCACCAGCCCAGGGAAAAGGCGCCGTGCTCCCCGGCCATCCGCCCGGACACACGCGTTGGCTGCGGCGGGACAAGTCCAGCAGCTCGTCACACCCCGCGGCCAGGCAGGGCACTGCCTCTGTGCTACTGCGTGGCACCCGTGGACTGTCCCCCCTGCGCGGGACACCCTCCACCAGACGACGTGGAAG
>NW_010417875.1:30896-39599 GCF_000710305.1 Buceros rhinoceros silvestris | reverse complement strand
GCATCGCAACCCCGGGGGCTGTTTCTGCCTCCACCCCGTCCCGAGCTCTGGGCTGGGGATTGAACGGAAAAAGAGGGCAGGGTGACGGACGTCCTCAGAGCGGCACGCGAGGTGCGGTTGTCAGTTCAGTTCGCTTTATTTCCAGCTATTACTGGGATTCGCTTGACCTCTTTTGGTATTTTTAGAGCCGGTTTAAACCGGCAGGGCTCATTAGATGGGAAATCGAATGCTAAAATAAACCCTTCAGGCCTAAATTGGAACAGACAGTTGGAAATTTCCAAGAAATTGTATTTCCAAAACGACTTAGTCACAGCAGCTCGTTTTATTTTTGTAATTTTGAACATAACGTGTTCTATACAATACAAGCCCTCCGCTTCTTTATTACTTTTTTTTTGCTTTGATTTTTTTGGAAACAAAACCATTTTCTGGAAGTTTGATTGTGAACACACCACTAAGCTCCCCCCAAATATTTCCAGTTTGTCAAACCGGCGTTTTCCTATGAGAAGCATTTTCTTTAGGAAATGAAACCCCTCTGGAGTTTGAATTCACCTCTTGCTGCCCGGCGACTTGGTCTTCAACACACACAGAGTGTCCCGAGGGAGACGGCCTGTCCCCACCGGGTCCCTGGGAACGGAAGGACGACTCTCCGCTGGGAGATACGTGTCTTGAGACAGTTCCCCCAGCATTAGGCACTCGGGGGGCAGAGCGCTGACTGGTGTCGGTGTTCCAGCCCCACTGCTCAGCCCGGACAGGGCACACGTTGAGAGGCATCACTGCCCCTGGTGACATGCCACCGGTGTCCCGCAAGGCTTGCAGGAGGTCATCGTCACCCCAGCAGTGCTCTGCTGCTCGTCTGGCGCTTCCACTGAAAGGGCGCCCGGTCCCTGGCAGTCACCCCTCTGCCTGAAGAGGACCTCCTGTAGGTGAGACTCGTGTTCTGGCGGAGCGCAGCTCTGTTCAGGGGTGGGCACAGCCTGGGGGCATAGCCAAGAGGACCTGTGCACCAACATCTCGACAGCTCCATAACCCTTCACGTTGCCCTTTAGTTGTTCCTTCTTCCAAGGTCTTTGGGCTTGGACGCTGTCTCCCCGTGCGTTCCTACAGCTACGGCACAACACTCGATGCAGTATGAGGCTTTAGCGCAGTGCTAGGGTGCCAGGAACAACCACGCAGCCCCCACCGCCAGAGTTCTCTGCAGGGCTTGGAGAGCAGCGGATCCGGCTGGCGACAACCACCTCCTGCTCCGCTCCGCCTCAGCCCCTCGTGCTGGGGGAGGATGTGCCATCCCCGCAGGCTTTTGCGGGACAAAGCACTGGCTGGCCGGTCCCAGCGCTGCTGTAGGCCCTCGGTGAGCGGGAGGTCAGGCTGTGGATCTCCAGAGAGGTCCCCGCCAACCACCATTTCTGTGGGCCTGTTGTTTGTCCACCCCCGGCCCCATCCAAAGCGAGTGCGGCTGTAAAGCCATCCGCAACACCCACTGCTGCTCCTGTCGCTCCCCTTGCGGTTTAGTCTCCCTGGTTTCCACCCAAGGGAGCTCCCCTTCCAAAAACCTCCTTCTGTTGGAGTTTCATCGTAACACCACGATAAACCCGCTCTACGCAGATGCTTTTGAAGCTGTTTTCCTGTGAATCAGTCCTGAATTTTGATCTCTCTTGTCAACAATCTCGACAACAGCAGAAAACCTCTGACCAGTCCCCCAATGTCAAACCAAACCCAAACACTGTGAACGGCTGGTGAACACCCCTGTGAAGAGCTGGACAGCTGAGCCTCTCCTAAGAACGTGCTAACGAACGCGTGCCCTTGTGAGAAGGGCCCAGCAGCAGTCAGACGCGTAAGAAGCGACTGCATGCTCCTTCCTTCCTTTTTGACCCTTGTATCATTCAGCACTACCAGGTTCCTTTTAGTGAAATTACGCTGAAACTGTCATCAGACTAAAAACCAGCCGCGGGCAGTTAATGAGCCGAGCCGACTGTTGCTACAAAGACCAAGAATGACCAATGCTACGGAGAGCAACTATCGAAAAGACACAACGCACCAGACCATCAGGCGACCATGAGAGGCCGAGACACCACCCTCAGGAGCCCGATTTCATTGCTGGGGTTTGCGTTACCAAAGAGGTGCCATCGGGCCTGCCTCACTACCGGGTGACCCGCGGATCCTTCTCTCTAGCCCAGGTTCCCCTCTGGCCACAGAAAGCTCCCAGTGCTGCCCCTGGAAAGGAGCAGAGCTGCAGCTGGGAGAACACAAAGAGAAGAAATCCCCATCCATGGCTACCCAACAGCACAGAAGAAGGAAAAAAGAAAAGCTGTCACTTAGGACAAGCGTGTTTACGGGACAGTTGATGCAGCTTTCAGAAGGACAGCGAGAAGTTGGGGGGAGAACTTGCCCTCTGTGGTGAGCACTTGGCAGCACGTGGTGAGCTCCTCTGGGCAAAGCAGCAGCATCGTAGGGAGCTGCTGCCCTGCCTCAAAGCAGCCCCGGGATGGAGGTGGAGCGGGAGCCAGACGGGAGCGCGGCCTCTTTCATCCCTGCAGCGTGACCCAGAGCCTCAGCTCTGGCTCACGACACGACCAGGAGTGCAGGTCCCCTCCCTCCCAGCAGGACTCTCAGAGGAGGGTGCTGTGTGCGCCCCAAAAGGCGTAAGACAAACGAGGCGCCTGCCATCAACGTTCCCCTCGACGCGGGCAGCCCCGTGGGGTGACCTCTGCACGCTGTGCAGGGCTGGGCCACCTTCACGCTCTTTTCCCTAGCAGGAGTGACTGCTTCCCCTCCCCAGAGCACCACTGCGCCGCTCCCCTCCCCTCAGACAGCCGAGCGGGCCAAGTGCCTCTTGGGGATGCTGGGCCCAGACCAGCAGATGAGGAGTGCCTCACGCCCTGCTGCTTTTTGAGCCCTGCGGAAGCTGAAGAAGTTCGCGAGCTCACACCTCGCTTCGTGAAGCCCCATTCTCTTCACATCTCTCAAAACGAACAGCTGCTGGCACAGGCATTTTTTGTCTCACAGAGCTGGAGGTGCAGCACCTTCCAAACCAGGAGAGCGCAGCGGTCTGCCTCCAGCAGACCCGGCTGCCCGCATCACCAGGGTGCAGCTCGCTCTGCAGAGCCTGGCACTGCCGCATCTGCATCTGCGGGAGGTGACGGCAGCCTCGGCCATCAGCTCCTCGGATTATTTTGGTAAGGACGAGCCCAGGACTCTGTTTTTATCCGGTGCCACTCACCGCTCACTCGCTGCTCAGAACAGAAACCAGAGGAAGGCACAACTTCCATGTTCCTGCTGCAGCAGATTTCTTTGCCAGGAAAAACATTTTTACACTTTTTTGTGCGCTTTAATGCTTGCTATTTCTACATTATCTATTCCTGAGATTATTTCCTGTGGGAAAGATTTAATATTTTTAATTCCAGTAACAATTTTAGTAACGGTTGCCATTTCCTTGCAAATGTTTCTGCAGTTTGGGATAGAACCAAACTACGCTCTAAATTCCTCCTCTTGTTACAGCTTTGCTAGGAAAGCTTCTCAGATAGTTATTTCACCCCTCAAAAATTTCAGGGAAAAGAACAGAATTTTCTTTCCATCGGGTTCCAGGCCACCGCTGGCTTCCTGCGTAGTTAACCTCAGTCTTCCATTTCTGTTTAGAAGTCAAGCGCTCCTCTCCCTCATTTATTTTCATGTTATTCAAGAGAGCTACTTGGTTCTAACTTCTGCTGCTAGTTCTTCGGCTCCCAGCTAGGAATAAATTGCCTATCAAGAACGGTTCTTGGCAAAGCCGGCTGCACCGCAGAGCAGAGGCGTGAAACGCCGCAGAGGCCCCTCCTGTTCCCGCACCACCGGCACCCTCCTCGCGTTATAAATCCTCCATCCTGGAACCAGAGTTACTTCCCTCTCAAGGCGAGTCTTTACACTTTTGTACAGGCAGTAAGTGGCATTACTGCACGTTACTGAGTCGGGAAATTCCCGACTCGCTGAGATGAGCAGCGGGTTCCACCTCGACGCAGACAGGTGAGGATTACATCTCAAACAGGTTGGTGGTCTTCACCGAGGACACCACTGCAGAATTCAGAGACTCCTTCCTTCCAGTCAGGAGTAAATGCGTCCGCGGGGCTGCTTCTGGTTTGGTTGGTTTTTTAAAAGGAGATTTGGGGTTTTTTAAAGGAAGATTTCTTCTTGATAGACAAACGCGGAACTGATGTAACTTCATAAAAGAAGATTCTAGACGCTTTTGGCAGGAAGTTCAGCAGAATCGAGAATGCTTAGAGCCAGCGCAAATACACAGCGACTTGTTTACTTGTCCACATTTCACAACATTTCCTCCCAGTTTCTGTTTGCCCTGGAATGTCTGCGAAGGACGCGAGCCTTCCAGAGACCGTGCCCGGCAGCTCGAAAGGTTTGTTCTTTGATCAATCCTTCTCTAGGTGAAAGGGGAGCTGGCTGCGGTGCCCTGCAGCATAGATTTCATGTGAGTAATACGCTCGTGGTGGAAGCACCTGCTTCCTGTGGGTCAGTTTCTCTCGTTTTTCTTCACTGTTAAGATTCTGTACGTGCAGGTGAATGATCTATATTTGAGAAAAACATCAGGAGCAGCAGCCAGAGGGGCAAGCGCGCAGGCTGTGGTTGCCCTGGCAGAGCCATCGCTGCAGGGACAGTGACCGTGTTGAGTCTGATGCCACTGACCTGGTCACACCACAGCGAGTTTTTCCTGGGAATCCCACCCCTTGCTCTCAGGGGCCTCCGAGGACAGAAGAAATCGTCTTACAGTATCCAGAGATCCCACAGCAATCGCTGCAGGAGGGGTGAGACCGGGATGTCACGTTCGTGGCTCAAACCCATCACCAGCATTACAAAACCAAACCCATTAAAAATTCTGCCTTACAGCAGGCAGAAATTACCTTTTTCAAGAACACGTAACGCAGTTTAGGTTTTGATTCAGATTTTTAATAAATTGTGCCAGTAGAAGCTTTCAAAGGCAATGATATATCAATAAATAACAGTTAAATTGAGTTCCTGAGAAAGAACCTACCACATGAAAGAATGTCAGATAGCTGTAAATAACAAAAAATGGCATTACTATATAAAAAAGCAGTAATACTGAATCTTACATGAACTGTCACAACACGAGCACTGCATACCTCAGCACGTTCCTTTCATACAAATGTAAACAAATACACGATCATTTTTGTTTAGTTGAGGCTGATGAATTTATATGTCGTTGCTTAGATATCTAAACAATGGATAGGATAGGATATGCTAAAACATTAAGGAATAATACGTGGAATAATATACGGAAAAAAATAATGAAGCTCCAGATTTAAAAATAAAATAAAGCAAAAACACATTAAAGGAGTGTTTTCCTCAAATGTTATGATGTCAATCACTTCCAATAGGACTGTTACACTAATCTGAATTACGGATTTGTGTGTGTGTTTGCTTATTTAGTTATATATAATATATATGCAAATACGTATGGCTTAATTATCTTCAGTATTCTGATATCACCTTGAATAATCCTCGCTTATACATACAAGAAAAATGCGTATTTTAACATAGTTAAGAACTGATATTTCAGAGTATGCCTGTAATTTGACAGGAATTAAGGACTACTGTGCTCCACCGCAGCACCAGGACAGAATGACCTATGAACAACGCCGACACTTCCAGATGCCAGTGCCTAAAACACAGGGATCCTTCACGGACACACGGCCCGTCACGCCGAGGGATCGATGTCTGGAACAGCCACGTACCTCCATGTTCCGCAGATGTCTGTGGAGCTGCAGCACCCAGCATCAGCCTCGTCGCACTGGTGTGTGACAGGAGCGCGGCGCTCGACGCTCTGTTCTGCAGGTGCTGAGCTCCTCCGGTCAGCACTGGTGCTCTGCGTGGCTGCCGGTACCGGACAGCCGGCATGGTGCTGCCTGCCACGTGAGTAAGCCCGATCCAGACTGTTGCCGCACATCAGCTGTGAGAGCCCGGTCTTGCTCTTGATCCGTTGCGGGGAAACGTGTGCGCCGATGACACCTGTTTACTGAAATGATCTGTTACCTCAGACCACAAAATCACTGCTTAGTTATAACCTTTGCAATCTGTTTTACAAAATTAATGTTGGATACAATCATAAGAGGAAACCATCCACACAATACATTATCAACACGCGGTTTAAAACGGTCTAATTTTAGACCCTTAGTAAAAATGGATCCACAGGACCTGCCTGTGAATGGCAAGAAAAGGCCATTTCAAACAGAAAAACACTGCTCATGCAACATTCTTTACACACCAGACAATGAAATCACACCCAAATTATCACTTGCTCACACTTTCTATTACACTCCAATAAGCAGAAGGAAATAAAGCAGCTTTAAGGTTATGTCACAATTTTGAAATGTGGAAAATACATTAAAAAAAAAGAAAAATCACGGTGCGAATACAATGGCATCAGTAAATTTAGAAAATGAGAGCAGTTTTCTTTTTCTTTTCATTTTTCTTTTTTTTTTCTTTCTTACATTATTGCACAGACCTTTCATCACATGTTCTTCAGCTTTACGCATCTTCCTAAATGTGAAATAAGTGCTATGGATAAAATAAAAATGTAGAAAAGAAGAACAGCAGCATGATTTGTCAAAGTTAATCCCTATAATTTAGTAGGAAAAAAACCCTGCTATAAACAAAATATAAGTGCTCTTTATTCATTTAAAAAATAACGCTGACAGTTGCAGAAGTCTGTAAATGTTAATCTGAGTAGGGGGATGCTGACCTCAGACAAAAATAGGCCTAGAAATTATAGACTGCTGGCCTTGCGGATTTTGGTGAAGACCAGGATTTCAAGTGTAATTACCAACGCAGTTACTTATATTAAACTGACCTGAACTTTCAAGAGTGCCATTTTTAGGAGCTGTCCCTGCAAGCTTCTGACTCCCCGGGATGCCTCCAGCCTCAGCTGAAGCTTCGCCTGAACGAGCGCTGCAGGATCAGCTCCTAAAGGATCAGCTCAAGGCCCTACTGGATTTGAGATTAGTCTTATCTGGAGGACTCTATACAGTAATTTACACATATACAGGCTGACAAGCGCCGGTCTGATCCACCACCCCTTTGTCTTCTACGCCAGATTTCTCAGACTGGCCAAGTTCCATTCCAGAAGGTTTGGGATACCTGAACGGATATCCATTGTCGTCGAAGAACCTTCGGAAAGTAAACTCGTAAAAGGCGTGTTCTGTGTGTTTGCTGTTGGAAGAGGCTAGCGGATCCCATGTCCTGGTGCTGTCACCACTAGCATCGTTCCAAGGACTGTCTTCTTCGACGGGATCAAAATTTGAAGTGTCCATTGGATGGCTGATCTTTGGAACGTAGGGAGCTGGCTGCCTACGGATATCGGTAGAGAAGTCCATCGAGTGAAAGAAAGAGTGGGCCTTGATATCGTCCGCTCCGTTTCTTCCAAGCCTGTCCTCAGCAGCACAGCAGAGCTTCGTGATGAGATCAGTTGCCTCAGGGCTTAGCTTGATCTGCGAGGGAATGTGCAGCGTGCTTTCCCAGTTTATCACCTGAAGGTAAGAAAGGTATTAAACAGCTTCTGATCCTGGAAACAGAACCCTTCTGATTGTCAGCATTAACTGTGCAGAATATCAATAACTAGTCAACTCGCAGCCTGCCTCTTGACCTGAGAGGGTCAAAACCCCAATTATTAGGTTGCATCAGCTGTTGATAATTACTTTATTGAATCAAGAAACACTGTCAGATAGCAAATAAAAGGAGCAATTCCATTTTTAAAAAGGGCAAATTCCTTCCTCAATGTTCCCACAGTCAGAGTTGAGAACATACGCAATTTACACATGACTTCATGGGATGATTTTGTTTCATCTCCAAAATGTGAACTAGGAAAAGTGGTCATGAGATAAACATCCTTCTTGATAAAAACCTGCAGTTATCACTGGCACATCAGCTTACTCAACTCTGATAGGCGCTCTAGGGAAGTTAGATGGATGAAATTGTGCTTTGGAAATCAGAACTGGGCTGAGAAGAGTCATGAAACTACTAGTTAGCTATGCAGTTGGACCAGCCAGTTCTGGTCTGCTATCCAGTATCTTCATTGCCTGCACAGAACTATTCAACGTCGGGCTTCTGTAATCACTTCCCCTTTCTCCAGTACAGTGCAAGGGGATGGGTCTGTGCCTGGAGGAGAAGGGAAGGGAAAAGGTTAAAATTTTGCTACCACAGATTGGACCTTTGCTTCGACTTACCTTCAGCTGGGTTTCCGTGGGTGTCGGGGCCAGGAAAGGAGGCTGTCCCACCAACATCTCAAAGAGGATCACACCAACACTCCACCAGTCACAGAGCTGAGTGTATCCTGAAAGGCAAAGTCACAAGGTTGTTCTCCACCAACCAAGGAGCGTGTGTGGAGCTACCTGCAATTAACTATCAAAACATACGGCACAGATTTCTGTCTTTTCTCAGACTAACAATTTATGACCTAAAAATAAAGGACTCCCAATCCACCTTCATTGTAAAGCTGCTTCTGCTTGCTGACCTAAATTCTGCTGCTGTCAGTAAAGATCTTTCTGAATAAATTTAATTCTCAGCAGAAGTGAGTGGTGAAATCATATAATTAGAAAGAATTACGGGGTTTTTTGTGCCCTGTCCCGCAAGTACATGACTACACAGCACAAATTGGACCTCAAAGAATAACAGAAAGGTTAGCGACTGATGTGCCCCCTAGGTTCA
>NW_010417875.1:1293-30802 GCF_000710305.1 Buceros rhinoceros silvestris | reverse complement strand
TCAGCAGAGGTGACACCACGAGTTTGAAAAGCTGCTGAACGACAGAGCCTAACTCTAGAGAGAGAAGAAAGCCACAGACTTCCCAGGCAAGTCCCAAGCAGAGTAACAACTTCCACGACTGAGCTGCTCTGACAAGACAAATCAGGTATATGTTTGAGATCTCCAAAGAGGAATGGAGGATTTACACACTGATTTCAATGGAGATTTGTGTCATCAGATGATGGAGGATCCAGTGTGAAATCTCTCAACTTGAGAAAGATCTGGCTTGCAGACAACTTTGAACATCTAATCTCTTTACTAGAGAGACTCCGTCTGTTCAGCCACCAAGTACTGTCTATATTCCTCTAGCTGAGATCTTTGAATGCAGCGTGTCCAGTATAAATTACAGAAGACTTTTTGTTGCTTTCCTCAAGATTCTGGCTTGGAATCTGGAGGATGTATTTCCACTAGTTTACATCACCCGTATTTAAGTGGCCCATCTGATTCAGTGATCTGAATCACTGGTCTAAATAAACTTGATAGCTGTCATAGTTATGCTCCATGAGTACAGACAATCTACTTTACACTTGAAAAAGTCACTGCCAACATCATCTGATACATTTATTAGCAGTCTCCTTCAAAGGCCTCAGAGTGTAGATGTACACAGATACACAAAGTATGACCACCATCAATGTCAGCAATGTGATACTGAACAGTGGAGTGTCTGTTCTCCTTAATCTGGGCTAGGTCTTCATGGCCTTCAGAATGACAATATTCCAAAGCAGCAAGTTTATTTAAGGAGGAAAAAAAAAAAAAAGGCATTTCAAAGCATCAACGTTCACTTAAACAGGAGAAAAATACAGGTTATCTACCTTTACGGAGCAAGACTTCAGGAGCAATATAATTAGGGGTTCCAACCAGCGAGTGGGCTAGGCATCTCTGATGCTGCTTCTTAGCTCTTTGTTCCAACGTCTTCAGCCTATCTCCACATCTACAGTTGGACACATCATCCCAAAGATCACTGGGCTCCATGCTGTCTTGCCTGATATGGCTCCCTTTCAAACGGGAGAGGAAGTTTACATTCACGGTCATAAAACACAACACACAAAAAGATGAGTATTTATCGAGATCTAGTTGTGCCATCTTCTACCCCCACTGAAGAACAGCATTTAAACCTAAGGCATTTCCTTCTGCCCTCCCCTTCACGACTGGTTTTCCGTAGGCAGTGAAATGCCTCTGTCTCAGCAGAAGGAAGCGTGCTCCCATATGGGAGATCCAGGACAATGGCGTCTATCTAGGTCAGCTATACCAATTGTTTACCAACAGATGCCAACGCTTCTCTTGATGGCACACACAGAAGGTGCGTGGACTACTTTAAATCTGTGATTAAATTATTTCTCCATCAAAAGAAATCTTCCAAACAAGTGTAAAATGAAAAATCGCTGCTACTGCAGCGGTCGGTCACATTGTGGAAGGGATTTGAACAGTATTGGAAACAAAGGACTGGAAACAATCGAGTTGGATGAGTCAGACACGCACAGACACATCATATTGTCATTCATTGTTTGTCAACAAACACACCACCTCTGTTTTCTGAGCTGGCGTTTCTGCCAAGAGGTAGGTGTTTGTTTCAAAATCAATAGTGCAATACCATCACAATTAAAACTCTAAGAACACTACCTTTCTGATAGTATTTTGAATTGTGAGTCCACCTGAATCCAGTACACAGTCCAAAGTCAGTCAGCTTGATGTGCCCATCGAGGTCTATCAGAATGTTGTCAGGCTTGATGTCCCGATGAATAAATCCCATTTTGTGCACGCTCTCTATAGCCAAAGTGAGCTCTGCGATATAAAATCTAGCCAGACGCTCTGGGAAGACCTCCATCCGAATCAGCAGGCTCATCATATCTCCACCAGGGATGTAGTCCATCACGAAGTACAAGTTGTCTTTATCTTGGAAGGAATAATAGAGTTTGACCACCCATTCATTGTCTGCCTCCGCAAGTATGTCCCTCTCTGCTTTGACATGAGCCACCTGGTTGCGGTTTAGCACATCTTTCTTTCGCAGAGTCTTCATGGCATACAGGGCATGGGTATCCACTTTGCAGGCCAGGCATACTTCTCCAAACGCACCGATGCCCAGAGTCTTGATTTTCACAAACATAGATTTGTCCATTTTCGCCCTTTTAAGCCTGTTGTAGTTGGACTCCTTCTGGTAGAGAATTTTCCTCATTTGTTCCTGTTCTGCTTCACAAAGACCAGCCTTTACAAAGAAAAGCAAACCAGAAGAGCTAGTACTGTTACATCCACAGCAAGAGAGCAATAAACAAGCATTCCCCATTTTTCTCAGAAAAATTAACTGAGAACCAGAAAAGATGGATTCGTGAGACATACACTCTCTTCTCTGTCTGTGGAGGTATTCTGAAATACTGGCCAATTCCCTGTGCCCTAACTTGTTACCTGAATGCGCCACAGCTGGGACTGGTCTGCCTTTCTCGTTCGACTGAACTAAGAGGCACAGGGAATACTGTCAGAGAGGGGAATATGACAAAACAAACCGGATCGTGGGATTTGGTTTACACCTTTCACATGTGCACTTCGCAGTATGTGCACCGCAGTACAGCTTAACTTAAACTGAAACTTCCACCTAGGTGCAGCAGTCCACTTTGTTCATAAATGGTTCTCCAGTTCCTACCCTGAGTGCCGTTTGACTGGTGGGTTCTGAGTTGTAATTAAGAATTTGGTTTTGACCTACACATTCCCAAGTCCACTGGGAATCACCTTCTTCAGAAACTGTTTCTCTTCTTCTGCCATATACAGCCTCCACTCTCAAGGTCTGTAGATCTCCTGACCATCTGTTTTATAAACTTCTCCCTTTTGCCTTCTAAAAAGCACGCATATGACCCCAGGTCTGGCCTCTCCTCAGCCACTGCAGCCCAGACCCTGGTGCTATTTCCCCCATAAATAAATATATTACTTCCCCTCTTCTCCTAAGCTGTAGAAAACTGGCTTGTCCACCTCCTATCCCCAGAGAGCCTCCAGGTAAGTAACATTTCACACGGCTGCAGGGAGGGACCTTCTGAAAAAGGAAGCAGCAGCTGTATCCAGCCAGACTTTCCCCACCCTTCGTGACAGAGCCCGCATGCTGCCAACTTCCACGGCTGTCCCTCTCAGGAGAGTCGCTGGTGGCCTCCTCCAGCAGAAGCCCCTGGGGCTGATCTCCAACAACCCATCCTCTTGAGCATGCTCCTTTCTTTCGGCATAACCCATTTCCAAAGTCCCGAATTCACTGTTGTCAACTGAACCACTCTGAGAGGAAGACTAGTGCCTGGTGAGAAGGGGAGGAGGGTGGAGGGAGTTGAAGCTGACTGATTAGCAGGCTAGAGACCCAAGCATACGCCTACAGGGCTGCTGCTTAAGATAGATTTAATTTCACATCTGTAGTCTAGGTCTTTAATGATGAATGTGGGCAGCCAGACTATGCAGCGAGATCCCCGCAGTCTACAAATGAAAGCTGCGTGAAAAAAGGATGGAGGAGTGTGCAGAAACTTGCAGAACAGGTAGGATGAATTTTCAGACTGAAGGCAACAGCCAAATCAAAACAAATAATGTTGTTTTAAAATGTAAAGCAAGTACATCAATCCATAATAAAGGATTGTTTAAAAATAATTACTGTATAAGAATAATTAGTGTGCTGTGTTCTTGGTTAACTCTAGAATAATGCAATATTCAGGCAGCCAACATCTCCTCAGTGCATTATTCCAGCCAGCGATGAGGTTGCTAGGGGAAGGAATTATTTTTGTTTATCACTGAATTATCTCTGAGTTACGAAGTGAGGGAAAGCCGAAGAGTCCAAGAAGAAGAACTAATGCAATTAACTGCTCTTTTACTTCTCTAGAGATCATTCCCTATTTCAATCTTGAGAAAATATTCACTAAATCCGAGCAATACAACATGATCTGTACATGCAGTGAGGACAAACTGTTAACTGTCACTAAAATGCCAACCTTTCAAGAGATTTTAGAAGCATATTCGTTTAATTTTAACCTGAACAAACAAAGCACCGAGTTTTCTGGAGCAATGTGAGCATCGAGTTAATTGGCTCTGGAAATTGACTGTGCTAGGGAAGGTCGGGTAGTTAATTATTATCCATTATGCATTAATAATAGCTTTCCTTAGAATTTATCCTTAAACACAGAAGAAGACCAGTCATATTCTAGTCATGCCTGGGAAAAAAACCCCAAACCCTTCAAACCTTTGAACATTTGAAAATTAAAACCAAAACTGCCAGAGCAACCATCAGAACTTGGCAGCTTTGTTTTAAGCACCCCTATCCGCAGATCAGCTTGGGAGCTACTATGAGGCATGGGAACAGCTCTCTCACTCAGAGTGCACCTCCCTGAGACCTGCTCCTAGAACAAGTTCCAGCAAGGGTCGCAAGGTCAGTTCAAGCTGGCCAAGGAGTGATAACTTGCACCATATTATTACTTGCACGTGTTCGGTAGACACCCTCCAGTCAAGTACTACATATTCATCTCAAAATAAGGCACAGTGAATACACTGCCAAGTTTATCCATGGCTCTGGTGAGTGAGTGGCTATCCCGGAACAGGCAGCAAGACCTGGAGCAGAGGGAAAGCCTTTCTCAGGGTTTTGCAAGAGCTGCTGCCCGAGTATTGCCAGAGTTATCTCAGCCTCCAACCTGGCTTCCGAGTTCTTGCCTAAGCAAACCTAATACTTTCCTACTACGGGAGGTTTTGCTTCATTTTACTTTCCTGGTATGAAGATACATTATTTCACATCTCAGGCTTTTTGAACAGCCTCCCAGACCTGCTTCCACACTTCTAAGTGAAAACAGTCTGGTATATAGGGAGGTGTTGGATACTACTTCTACTGGAGCCTGCCTTTGTAATTTCTTTGACTCATTAAAAAATAGCAGTAATTGCTTTGACCTCATTAGCTTTTATAACAAAAAAAGGTGAATTACTTTAGCCATTTCTTGCTCCAGTTGCAGTCTTCTGTTAATTTTCTGCTGGTAGGTCTTTATGACATTTTCTACGTGTTGCTCCATGTAGAACTTGAAGGCAAAAGGTGAGTAGCTCTTTATTCGGGATTCTCGCTTTTCCTCATCTTTGCCATTTTTTCGCACAGGCACCGGAGATGTCTGAATCTGCTTTTTATCCTTGCTTGGTTTTTCAGCTTTAGTGTTCTTGCTGCTTTTATCATTTCGCTCACTGTTCTCCTCAGCCTTATTGCACGTTGAATTGGGGACTACTCGCAGGGTCTGCTCTACGCCCATGCATAAGCAGTTGATATCAAACTGCTCAGAGTTACCGGGAAGTAACAAATGCTTGGGGTATGGTGGCGGCGGGCACCGCAGTTCCTGGTTACCATAATCCACATCTAGCTGATAGGCATTAGCCGCTCCAACAGGCGGCACGTGCTGCTCGATGATCTCCAAGCCATCCACAGCCGGTGCCTGTGCAGGTAACCAACCAGGATGGGAAGGTCCCACTGCAGTCTGAGGCTCCGGTCTCATCACGCGCATGCTCTTCACAGGCTGGAGTATATGAGCGGATGTCACTGCTGTGATTGTATTTGGAGATGCAATTGAAGGATCAGGTTTTCCTGGAGGAACCTGTCTTATAGACACTGTCACCTGTGGCTGTTGCTGGTGATTATTAAAAGAGTTTGTTCTGCTTGGCACTGTGGCGTCGGGTCTGAAGGATACGTGTTGCCGTGGAGATGTTTCTATTCCTGGATTTTGCAAAGAATCTCGGCGTGACGGTGTTGCTGCCTGCCACTGCTGAACTTGAGGATTATTCATGTCATAGAGGTCCATGTTTAGGCTATTTCTGGATGGAGTTAATAGATTCTGTGGTGGACTGTCTGAAAAATCATTAGCAAAGGCTGGACCTCTGGAAATCACGTGCATTTGGTGAGAAGAAGGACTTGTCTGTTTGTGATGAGAATGTGATATATACAGGCTTGCCGGTGCCTGCTGAAATGCATGACCAGAATTATTCTGAACAACCGCCCCTTTATTTGGGAGACTGGTGTATCCTCCCTCCTGCTGCATCTTGTTCTGGAAGGATGGACTGCGCTGAACACCATACCCCATAGGTTCCCCCTGCACCATCATGTGCTGCCTACTGTAATGTTGGCTGTTGGAGCCATGGGACGCCTGCAGCTGCAAGGCTTGACTGCTGTGATTAGCCACTGGATAATTAATCACAGAAGACTCAATATTTGCAGGGTACGTTTTCTGCTGATGGCTTGTTGGTGTGCTGTGAGTGCCTACTCCAGAGGGTCGCTGTACAGGAGCATTCATAGCTGTAGGCTGCGACGTAGAGATTAAATAGTCCATGTACGGCCTTGGAACTTCAGTCAGCATATTTGCACCTTCTGCTCCAAAGCCTGACCCCTCGTAGGCTGCATTAGTGATCTGATGGTAGGACGGAAAAGATTCGTTTGAACCTTCGAAGCTTGGCCTGCGGGTGACATTATTTGGCATAATACCCTTTCCTTTAGAAGAAGAACACAGAAGAATGTTAGGAAGCAATTCAGGTGAACCAATTACTTTGTATTACTCATCCATCCATACATACAGACATACACACGCACACACACACACTGCCTGGGGAGTATGTGTTATGAAAACGTCTTCCAAAATCTAAATTAAGCACTCAGAACATTTAAAGTTATAGGTGCCAAGTATTACTACTGATAACGAGCTACTGGCCCACAACATTGCTCATGCCAGGAATCATCAGGGAGTCCTATCAAATCATGAAAATAGAAGCACAAATTCCTTAACTATGAAATCATCGGATTGCACTAGAGCTTGGTTTTTAAAGCTGGACCAGTATTACCAGTCATTACTCACAGACAGGAGGAAGCTGTAGAGCAGGGGGTTAAGTACAGCACCAACAGGAGAAAAAAGGCTCCTGGAAGGACTGTCAATACAACCTAAAGCCAACATTTCTGTAAGCTACTAGGTCATAACATAGTCCACGTCTTCTGTACAGTGAGCTCACTGCTTTCGCTGGGGATCTGTTTACATCTCCCTACTCCCTCATCCTCCTCAAAGGTCCTTGTTACCCGCTCCCTCATTTACAACAGAGGCATCGTGCAGTTCGTCCTGTTTTCTTTCCAATGAGTTGGACAGAGTATCCCCTCACATTACTCATCTTCCATCTGTTTGGAAGGCAAGTCTTTCAGGGTGTCAACATGTTAATCCTAGCCTGAAGAATGTGCAGAGACAAGATAGCAGCCCTCCTGCGCTGGAACTGTCAGGGGCACTTTTCATCAGTTCTTTGATCTCAGGACAAATTGCAGGTGCACAAAGCCCTGGCTGTCCTAAAAACACAAGGGGAGACTCTGTGCTGTTGATACTTTTTTGTTTCCCTTCTTGTTCTTTAGCTTTGACAAATCACAGAACTTGGCCCATTTACGCCTAAATAATTTCCTCTTAAAATCTTGACTTCACAAGGACGGCAAGAACGGTCACATTGAGCTAACAGGCTTGGACACTGCACTGCAAGCTTTTCTGATCATCTGCATAACGGCACATCCCAGCCAGGCCAGATGCAGCACACCCGAGCACAGCCGCTGTCTCCTCACCTTGACACAACCCCCTGCTATATACAGACACACGAGGACGTGCATGTTATTAAGACAGGTCTATGCACCATCTCTGCACACAGAGCAGGTCACCCGCACACTACATGACACCTTCGTAAACAACGTAGATGAACAGCATTCTTTAAAGTGAAGTCTATGATCGGCAGCTCTTTGTCCTATGAAAACACAAGGCCAAGCTTACTGAGGTTGTCCTTAGACTCCCTGCTAGCTCATCTGGTGGGACACAGCAAGATGCACTGGTGAGACTGCGTCAGTTTGAAGCATCCTAAGAAGTGGCTACTCTGGCCTGGGGGTTGGAGGCAGCTGTAAGACCCACTTGCCATCTCTGTCAGTAGGATTGTACTGAGCCTCAGGGGCAAACTGACTTTTTTTTTCCCCTGTCAGAGGCCATGAAGGAAAGCAGCAGCAGTAACTGTCCTCCTACAGGACACATACTTCAGCTGTGCGAGGAATCCTGCTGATGTCAAGAGAGATACCATGTCCACCTCCTAGATCAGTGTATCAGTAATCTTCTGTTCTGGTATGACGGAGGAATATTTGGATTTGTGAAGATACCAAATGTGGCAGTTGCAGATTATTTTTTTCCGACACATTCCTATCCAGCACGGTAACTGTGTCTCCTATCTCTCGCCTGTGAAGGTTTTAGATCAGGGTGTATTCCCAAGATTAATCAGCTATGCTCACGGGACCGCCTGTTTTTATACATAACTCTCTGTCACACTGTACTATCTGTTTTCACTTGAGTCTTTGTAGTTCTTGCCAGAAACTCTTGTTAGCTTTGCTACTGAAGTTAAAGCAGGACAAAAAGGAATAACTTGAAAATCTATTTCCATACACCAATATATGGAATTCAAACCCAGCAGATTTAAACTCTCAAACTGCAAATGAAAAGTTCCCATTGAAAAGCAGCATTACAGGCTTCCTAAAGAACTGGAGGAGACCTGTGCTACCCTCACACAAACACCACCCCACCAAACCAACCAGTACAATTTTGCGGCACCTCAGGCAGGCAAACACCGATTGCATGGTATTTCAGTTTTGGACTCTGTCTCCTGCATAGCAAAGGTTAAGCAGTCAGAACAGCTGCATGCACCGGAACGTTAAGGAAGCAAAACCAAATGCAGTGACAGACAACATCATTAAAATGTTAGCCTAGAAAGATTTTTTCAGCCTTGTCAGAGGAGATGTATGCTCTTTAGGACCGGGTGTGTTTTTTCACTTTAAGGAATAAAACTTTAAGAATATAAAGCAAAATACAGTTCAATAAATCTGTCAAAGTTCTTCTGAATTCTCCTTAAGGCCCAGTTGAGGCCACATTTGTGCACAGATTAGGACAGAGCTCTCCAAAGAGCAAACTGGCTGGTATTGCTCTGTCTGTCGGGGGTCATCCTGCAGGGTAACACTCTTGGGTTTTACAGAATTTCCCCAAATAATAAAATAGGAAGTCTAAGACTGATAGGAAGTGCAGCTGAGCTGCTCCTTACACAGAACCATCACCTTTTCCCACCACATCTGAAGCTCCGTTCCTGAGTGACCAGGTCGAAAATGAGGTCCTTCTCTGTTTCTGTCTTCCCTATATATGGCTACCCTCAGGGTCCCACAGGAAAGAAGTGGCTTTGCTGAAGACTTCCTTTGCTGAAGACTTCCAGGGATTTCTCTCTGTTGTAAACTGAATGGGCTTTCTCATCCTCAGCAATCATCATCTCCGGACATGCCTCTCTGTCAACTGCACCAAATTTAACACCCTTCCCAGCAAAGATCTTCAGCTTGATCAAGAGGCAAGCAGCAAGGCATTGCTGAGCTGGCCAAGAAGAGAAATTTGTCATGTGGAAATCACATGCACTCAGTAAACTCAATTTACGACCACACTCAGAGAGCTACGCTACTGTAATCAGACTGATTGAATGGATTTGTTAGCTTCAGCTAGTCCAACACAGACAAGACCTTGTAAGCCTCATTGCTGCCACTGACACAAGAGAAGTTCGTTGTCCAGTAAAACAGGCCTCCGCTCTCTGTCTGCTCCACCTTATGTCCGCTAGCTGTTCTGCAGCACGTAACACTGCGGCGTGATTACAGAGGTTCAGCCAGCCACAGGATGGTTATTCGTCTGCTTGGCCACTTTTCGAAACTGAAAGAAGATAAAAGTAACAAACCCTATCCAAACCAGAGCGTACCCTGATCCCAGATCAAAAGCATTCTGCGGTGCTGTAAGTGTTAGTATCTGAATGGAAACAACTCTTGCAAGGCCTTTTGTCAGCTGTGGTCTGATGTTTGCTGATGAGGCATATGCAGGGCCCACATCCTCCAGTTTGCTAATTTACATGAAACAGAGCTGAAGCAGACTAGCAGGGATGACTGGAAAAGCTTCTGCAGTGTACTTACAAGGCTGTTAACATGAATGAATTCCTGGGAAGCGAGCTACCTCACAGCTCCACAGTTACCTACGCACACGCTTTTACCTCGTGGCCAGCCTGAGCTGACTTGCACTGAAGGATAAACAGCTTTCTCTTTAAGGAGGTGGACTACTCATGTGCACATGGACCACTCCTGCAAAGCAGGCGAGTCATGTTCAGCCCAGCTCACCCTGCAGGGCCAGTTCACTTCACTGTCTCCTGCAAGTCTACTAGTGAACACTGCTGATCCACTACTCACCAGCAGCAAATCTACTTTATAAACTAGCTTACTGCAAGAAGAACACAATTAAAAAAAAAAACAACACAAACCACCTTCATGCTTACCTGGTGAGGTCTGCTTAATTACACGTACAATCTGTTCATTTCTAGGATCCAAGTAGCTCATCTTACTGATATACTCCAGAGCTGCTTCAATGCTTCTGCTACCCGTCTGCTTCAGTGCTCGGACAGCCATCTCCTGCATAACGCAAACAAGAACTGAGTTACACCGAGACAGAACCGTATTGCAGGCTAGAAGCAGTAAGCGTTCTTGCATTTATACAAACATTTTATAATTCACACCAGATCGCTGTTGCCTGAAGCCGAATGGTCTCATATTTTGCAAATATTTGCATGCCTTTAACAACTCGAAAATTAAAAGAAAATAACAAAACATACAACCTGCCCAGACTTCGGCAATTACAGAAGCATCAAGCTGTTATGTGTACTTACGGTTCCTTAAGATAAACTTTGAACTGGGTCTGGAGAAGGCAGCATAGTTTGACATAGGATGAAAAGCTTTTGGGATTTGAGAACGTGTCCCTGAGTCACACCTGAACACAGTCAAATCTTCGCCCTTTCACAGATGCCACAAGAAGCTAAGTAGGCAGGGCTTGATTTCTGCAGACTGGAGCCAATGGGAATGAAAGACTGCTGTTTCCAGTACAGCTGGAACATCATTCACTATCTGTTTGGGAAACAACGCGGCACACCGAACTTCATGTCATGCTGTTCAGTCCTTTTAGCGGTGTTTTATTGGGCACACAGCCATCACTGCAAAGTTCATGAGGGTGCCAGACACAGAACCTGAAAACTAAAACTGGGGCAAACACGAATGCTCTGGGCAAACCACTCTAATGCAACCAGGGTTTGCGTTCCCTGCCCTACAGCCGGAAAGTCCCACTCTCTGCAGTTCGTTTATAGTTTTGCTTACAGCTCAGGTATTTAGACTTTTCAACAATGCCTCTAGCCTCTAGTAGCAAAGCAAAATTCACAAGTGTCCACAATGCTGCGTGGTCTTCTCTGCAGTGATGGCAAAACTGAAATGCAGAGCTTTAATGTGGAATTCGACTTGTGACCTTCACCCATCAAAAAGTTAGAACCCTAGTCACAAGTAGTTGCTGAGAACCTTTCTGTAATCATCTCCAAAAGGCAATTCACAAAATAGACATAACAGGAGACAAACTGACCTTTGGTGACAGAAGATTAGCGAACGAATCTGAACTGCACTCCTAGCTCTTAGATGGCTAAAGTTGGACGGAACAAATGTCACCATCAAGGACTTGCCTGCAAATGTCAGCATCCTATTATCTTGCCACTTTACTGCCATTTTTAGGGTAATGCTGTCATCGCAACCTGCCTGCTGAGCGCTGAATCAGATGGAGTTTGTGCCGTCTTCACTTGGCTTACTGACTGCAGATGTGATGGCTGGGCTGGCATGAGCACGCCACTCTCCCCCAAGTCAGTTCTGCACACCGGCTAGCAGTCAGGTAGCCCTGTATGCCCCTTTCCCACACCAGCCGGAGCAGAGAGCAGCTCTGTTTGACCGAACTGTAAGTACCTGTAACATACTTGCTAATTGTTTACTTAGCAAGGGAGGATCATCTCAGATGACACTAATTCACACTTAGCACAGAGCCACAAGCTGGCACTTGGCGTTCTGCTTCGCTTAGCTCAGTCCCCTCCTACTCCCCCCAAAATGGCAGCATTTTCTCCATTACTCAGAGGTTCTGCTTGGGGAATAGCTATAGCAAGTTTGAATACTTTTCATACGATTTATGACTCATAATTCATAGAAAGGCTGTAGTTGGTTTCACATTTCCTATAGCTGAAATATCTCACTGGCATCAACACATTACGAAGGGCAACAGAAAACTATTACATATGAAGGAAAGTATTTCCCACAATGTTTTTCTCCTCTCGTTCTTTTTTTCCTCTTCTGAATACATTTCTAGAGTATCAGCAAATATGCATCCTAGTGCTCAGCATTCTCACAATCCAGGGACTCTGGGCTTTACAGCTCAGTTCCACAGGGCTGCTAACACACTCTTGTGATCTAGCCTTAGATCACAAGTCTTAAAAATTTCCTAAATCAAATGTGCTCCATATACACATGGCTTGGATGCTGGGTTTTGGGGTGATATTAGGCTGCAATAGAGAACTACGAGAATAAATGCTTGGTAAACAATTATCTTAATGATTAATAAAACAGCCCATATAATCCATTTCTCCCTCTCTTAGTTGTCTGTATACAATTTGAGGTTATAAATAGGTTATTTATCACCAGCATAGTGATACCATCTCTGAAAACAAACTTGTTGCCCCCTTCCACCCTCCCCCCAACCTACTGTGGTAGTACTTTCTCCTCTTTTGCCACTGCCTATCTCAGAAAAGCAGACTAAAAATGACACTGCTCTGTTTGAAGTTGCATGGTCTACCTCAGCAGATATGTTAAGGGATTCATATTTAAACTTCAGTGGGAATAACGGGGCATGTAAGGGAGAAGCCCAGTACATTTCACTGTGGACTGTATGATAACTTTAAGGGCGCCAGCCAGAGCTCGGGAGCAGCAGATGCATCACTAGCAATCTCTCCCCCGCAAGCCCCCAGTGCTGCAGCAGCCCTGCACTCCAGCACACCACCTCTCATCTTTTATTAGGTCAGCTCCCACCCTCCAAAAGGTTTCTGCATTACATACTCTGTTTGCTTAGCATTTACATTACTGCTAGAAAAAACAAAGTAAGGGTTTTTGTGGCTCAGAAGAACACCTGTGATTCCCCTGCGCAGCATCCCATAGCTCCGGCCCTTGCCCCTGTAGCTACGACAAGACACAAATAGCCCCAGTCTCTGATGCTGGTTCACAAAAGTCTTGCATCATCTCCAGACAAATGAAGAACGACCAACAAAAAATAAACATTCTGCATACTAAAGGAAAGGTTTGTTCTCAGAGGCAGATCACGCATAATCACACCTCTCGACCCAGGAGACAAATCCCAGGGGGCATGCAATACTCCTGGACAGCGGAGGGCAACAAGATACTCCAGCACTGCTACAGCTGGCCCTTGGCCTCCTCTGCATGTTTTTTCTGTTGCCATCTTCCATGGTCATAGCTCTCTCCTTTTTGACAGCCACCTGAAAAGGGCTCCACTCACGCCAGCACCTTTTCATAAGGGATGGGGGGACAAGCTGACACATGGCTGAGGGTCTGCTCTGTGCCCAAAGTGGCCACTGGCTAATGGGGCCACCTATATGCAACTCAGCAATGAGCTGTGCTGAGCGAGGGAGCGTGGCTGGGAGCGAAGGGCTGGCCTTCAGGAGCCTGCTGAAGCAGAAGCTGGCTCCCTGCTGGCAGCAGGGGTCAGAGCCCGGGCTGCATTCGCTGCAAATGGACATAAGGACTGCTTTGAAGGGCAGAAGATGGATTAAGCAGTGTCAGTAATTATGTTTGAGAGAAAAGGCTTAAGTGAGACACAGGGTGTTTTTAAGAAGCAGCAGAATGTCTCAAGAAGAAGGAATGAAATCAATGCCAAAATCTTGCAAACTGATGCTTTAGATGGCAGAAGGGCTGAGGAAACAAGGACAGACACTGGGTGAGGATAAAACTGCACAGCAACATTGACTCAGATGGAGCTGTCTTGATTTTACACCGCTCGAAGGGAAGTGCATTTTAGAAAGGGAAGGGAAAAAAGACCAGAAATGAAACATAAAAAAAAAAAATCTGCTCGGAGCTGTATCCAATGCCAAAACATTCAAGCAGGCACAGGATCAAATCCAGCTCCCACCGAGGTCAACAAAGATTTCCATTAACTGCAAGGCACACTGCAGCAGCCCCTCCGCTTCGGATCACTTCCTCTGCACCAGGCCAAGCGCTGTCAGCCGCAGTATGGTTTGAGAATCCTGGCCGCTGGCTGCATTCTGCTAACCCCACAGCCAGCTGTCAGGCTGCGAGGAGAAAGAAACACAAGCCACTGGCAGCGTGCACGTAAACCACACGGGAACAGAGCGGCCCCGGCCCCAGCTCATTCTTTGCATTCTGCATATTCCCTTTGGAGGATTCAAACATCTCTCTGTGCAGGGCTTTTATGCACCTTTTTGCTTACAGACATCATTAGCTGTTGGTGAAAAAAAATAAACCAGAAAAGCAAAGGCGAAAAGCTACAAGGGGTAAATGTGCTTTTACAATTAACTCTTAATAATTCTGTAATTAACGTTACAGCTGCAAAATTAAAACGAGGTTTCAGTGGTCAGATGTGGTTCTGCACACATCTAATGCAAAACCCAGGTCAGGTTGTGAACCACAAAGCAGATTGAGGCAACTCTGCAGAAGCCCAAATTTGTGGGTTCATGGAGAAAAGTGGGGAGGGAGGTGTTTCCCAGCTAGTTCCTCCAGTGGGCTCCCCAAACCAGCTGCACTGCCAGCGTGCTCTCTGTTACTTCCCCAGTCTCGCACTGCTACAAGGCAGCTTCCCAGGAGATTTCAAGCGTTTGCTAGAAGGAAGGACACCTTTGAGCTCAGATGCTCGACAAGCAAAAACCCTGTTTGATGGTAAACAGGTATCTGGATGTGTGCATCCAGACTGCATCTCACTCTGTGCTCTGCAGACAATGAGAAAGGCTTTCCCCATTTTACCCTCCTGCCTGGCTGTACTCCACCAGCATTGGCAGAGGCTTGCGTTCTTGCTGTACTACAGGGTTGTCCAGCAACATTTTTCATTCAGAAAGCTCCTCGTTGCCAAGATGTATTCATCATCCAAGTGAAGATTGCACAAGAGGTTACAATAAGTAAGACTTTTTCCCAAGAACATTGTGTCTGAAGGAGACAATAGGTCCTCCAAGATTTGGCAAGAGTAATTAATTGCTAACAACAACAAAAAATTAATTACTTGCTTTCCATTCACAAAGAAGGATGGGCGACATATGGAGGAAACAGATACAGGTTCCCTGCGGAAGGGGAAGAACTAAAAGCTCATGCCAGAAGAGATGATCCAGAATTGATTACAAACCTTTCTGAGATAGCCCACCATTGCAGGAATTTCATTCATTATTTGAAACATGCAAAACCTAAGAAATTCAGGAAACAACGTGTACAATATGCTCTGTCAGGATTGCTGCAGAAAAGAGAAATCTATTATGTAATAGCCTCTATCTGTAATTATTCTCTAGTTGGACCCTTCATCCAATTCTGTATCCTACTTTTGGTTTACCTGTTTTCAGGTTGCTAACACCAGGGGCTGAATTTTACCCACAAATTCCCATGCCTAACTATAACCTTGATTAAAATATACACATAATTACCAAGCTATCCTAACAATCACGAGCACTCTTCAGTTTCAGTGTATCAAAAAAGCACGAAACCTACTGAGTGCCCATTTGTTTGCTGCAGATCAATGGTCCACTCATGAGCCATGTAACCTGTTCAGAAACTAGTGGAGGTCTCTCACACGGCTAGCTGAGAGCCCCCATTGCTCCTCTTACGAAGCTCCTCTGAAGTGATACTGCTTTGGTGCAACAAACTTCTCTCTCACTTTCAGCCTAAATTAGGCAGGGTCAGTTTATTCCCTCTGCCATTAGTTACAATCGTCTTTTTAACTTCAGCAGCTCTGCTGTTAGCTACAGAGAGCGAGCCCCCTTCATCCTAAGCGACACTTGCAGTTCGGCCTCCTGGGCTAAAGGAACCGCAATCTTTTAAGTTTTCTCTTGTAAAACAGGCTCTTCCTTCTCTTTCCTGCTGTGGTAGCCCATCTCGGTATCAGAAAGACCAGACTGGAGCACCGCTTTGATAAAACCTGCACAAATTGTTCTTGATGACATGCAAACAGTGCTGGAAAAGTCATCCTTGTGGTAAAGTCTTTCCTCTCCTCTGCTGATTTCAGCAGAGGAAGTTCGAGTGTGGCGCTTTAATCCTGGCCTTTAATCCTTGCTTGCAGGATTTCTACCCATTGTGTTCCTGAATTTATTCTCAGTTCTGGTAGCACCCAGCCCCTAAGGTTGTTATTCTGGAGGGATGCTACAGCCCTGCTTTGCACTGACTGTGCATTCCCACCTCACGTTGTCAGAGGTCATTGCCACACTGCTTCCTTTTTTTTTTTTTTAAATACTGGAGTTATTAATGGGAAAAGTATGCAGAAGAGACATCCTGACATAAATTTGGGGCAGACAGACAAAGAACATGGAGAGGTGATGAGATGGAAGAGCCACTAAGTTATATCACATCAACATACGAAAAAAGATAACTGGCCTATAATTCCCCATACCTAATTTACAGTAAGGAACAATTTAACCAGAAGGTTTTTACAGAATATTTTCATGGGATATTTGAAGAACTAACAAAGGGAGTATGCACAAAAGATAGAGGTAGGATTTTGGAAATGATACTACACTCTGGTAAATGTCCTATCAGAAGAAAAAGAAATAAAAATAAAATTAACATGACATTCATCCACTCTGCTTTCCTTCAAACTCGTTTAGTCTTTACTTAGACAGTCACCTACAGGAAACAGGGTTTATTTACTGTTCTGTGTTTGTGCAGCATCCAGTACAACGGGATCCTGCTATTGTTGTGTTTATGGCAGTAAGACAACTTATTTTTAAAGTAAGATAAGGTAATTAAGTCCAGATAAAAATATTCAACTTGAAGTAGCAGGCAAAAAGATGCTGGAGGGCTAAAGTGTTGATTCTCCTGGGTCCCAGGACAGAAACCCATCTATAGCACCACCACAAACCAACCCTGAAAGAAGATTACCTTAATTCTCCAAGCCACAGCAGATGGCACATTTCCTTTAGCTCTGGAAGGAATGAGGCAAAACAAACCAAAAGTAACTAGAGATTGAAAAGCATCTTTTGATGATCAAGATTATAGCTCTACAAAATGTCTCCTATACCTTTTCAGATTAAAAAGCAAATAAATGAACCAGACAAATTAAAACCAACATTCAAAATTTATCATTGGATTTTGTATGGTACTAGACCCAGAGCAAATCCAAAGTTCTTTCTTTCACAAGTATCAAAAAAAAAAAAGAAAAAAGAAAAAAGGCCATCATGACACTTCTCTACTGTTTTTTCCTTAAGTTCACGACTAATCACAGCTAATTCAGTTCTTCCAAGAGAAGAAAAAATGTCCTGTAGACTTAGCAGCAAGATACTTAGAAAAAACAACCACCGTAACACCTTCACCAGCCTGGAAAGAGCAGGAGAGAAGAAAACGAGCTGAGAACAGTAACTGGAAATACGACATAGCTCCTTAGCAGGTGTCTCAAAAGACACCAGTTACACCAAAATACTTTTTCACACTATGCAATTTGTATCAAGTAGCATCATATAACTTCATGGGTTTTATTTTGTTCTTTTAACTGAACAAATGTAGTACATTCCCTCAACCGAGCTCCCTGTAAGACTCATTGTGATAGGTGTTTCACGGAGGATGCCTACCATCGTACACAACAGTCTTTGTGTTCCACGAGCTGTTCAAACGTGGCTCTTTGCACGAAAAGGAGAGATACAAACTTCCGGCTATAAGCCAATCCAAGGTCCCAAAGTTAAGACATTTGGGAATAAAGCAAGCATGGCTGCTCATCGTATTTCCAAACAAATGCTTGTAAAATGAAGGGAGTACTTATAATGAGGCATCTCCAGACAAAAAGCGCGTATGTAAACACTTCAAGAAGCTCTGATGAACTATTCAAGAGATGCAACGTTTAAAGAAAAAAACCACATGCACTGCAACGCCGATTTCCAAATCCAGTCAGAACATTTACTCAGAGATCCTGTGCTGATAAGAGTATGTGTGTGTATGTACAAGACACGTGGAGATATCATACGACGTGTGTATGTGAGTTTGTGGAAATTAGTCTAATTTCACGTAAGCCTGTGAGCTCTTTGAAAGCAATGTGGTAAAAAAGACTTGACACCTTCTTTCATGAAGAAATAAGGCTCTCACTTGCGTCACCAGTCAGACAAGACAAGTAATTTCATTATATACATTTGTTATATAATACATATACATTATATCCATTTATTATAGCATTTCTGGAATTTTCCAGGCTCTCTGGAAAGAATTTGGAGAGACAACGACCTGCAGGAAAGTGGAAGAGGTCCTGCCCTAAGCAACAAACCTGCACTCTGCCTGAAGGTCAAGTGCCATGAAAGAACAGTTACAAACAGGCAAGGAAGGAGAGGCCATGGCATTTACAACAATAATGGAAAAGGAGTGAAAATAACCACAAGCCATCACAAACACCACTTTTCTTCTCTTGCTGGGAAGCGAGAAGAGCTGAGCTGCTCTGACCCACCCAGGACACGCATGAGAGGAAGGCATGCAGACTGCAGAGAGCCCCATCACGGAGGCAGCTTAATGGATAGACCTGAGCAACGGTGACAAAGAGCCTGTTCTCCCCGTCCCCCCCAGCCTTGGAAAAACCACATCTGTGGCTGAAGAGCTGGTGGTAAAAGCCTAATTTCCCTAGAAATTTTGTAGAGTGAGCAACATTTAGCACCCAAGATGTGTGGTGACTTGCCACTCAGAGGCTCTAAGACCCCTTTCTGAAGGCATGCGCTCTTTCCCCCAATGTTTGCAGGAGCACAGCCTCCTGATTTAGCGATCGAACTTAGCCAGCAGTAACAGGCAGCAGCACTATCTCCCCAACCAGAAAGCCCCCATTCTGCAAAACAAAATCCCTTCTGCTGTGCACTGTGCTGAGTCCTACACAAACACAAGGGAAGTATCGTATTCTAAAAAGGATTTCTAATTTAAAACAGGACAAACAATTGTATATAAGCCATAACTGCTCCTCGTTACTCTAAGTCTGCTCACTGGAGAGCTATTTGAACTATTTAGAGTTTAGTCTAACCGAACGACCCATGACAGGGGCATCAACAGACAGAGAATTGTGCGAATCTCTCCTGTAATTTCCTCAGCGCTGGAGCAGAGGTAGCTCAGACCAGGAGCACTACTATGTGCTAATTCAGAAATCTTTCCACAGGTACTTTTTGACCTCCCTGAAGACCCCTCACTTTGGTTTCAGGAACAGAGAACTTCCCACCCTCTAGACACAGTCCAGCCTCAGCTCCAGTTCACTCCTGTCCCTCCTGACTGGCAGTCCCTGTGGTGACCTGTCCTCTGTCACGCGGTGACTCAGCCATATGCCTTGCATTAACCAGTGAGGCTTAGCAGTTTCTCCTGTTCCCACAAATCAAGCCAAAGCACTATTCATCAATACTTTTAATATTACAAAGGTAACATAACATCCTAGAATAGTTTTTGAACTCTGAAGAAAAAGAAACAGAGGGCAATTAGAAAACAAATTCAAGTATAAGCAAATGAGTTGTCCCAAAGCAAGAAGCAGCAGCATCTTCCCATCATATTCACTGAAAACCCCTTCCAGGTTCCTGCCCTCATTTTTTAATAACTAGAGGTGTTACCAAACACGCCATCCCCTTTTCATACCAAGCCCAACACTGGCTGAGCTCTGAGGCTTACAGCTGCATCTCAAAGAACAAGTCACCCATCCGGTGCTACAGTCTTGCAGGCAACGCCTCCCATCTCCTGTATTCCACTTTCTTCCTCCTAACAGTAAAGCGGTTGAGGTGGTGCAAAGAGCAGCAAATCCTTCCAGCAGCAGGGATTGCCAAAATCTATTAGCAGACAGTATCAGGTGTTACAGCCTTTATAACCAGGAGGAAGATATGCACAGGGCAAGAATCTTTAAATACTCGGTCACCATCTGCTTTGAAACCTGTCTCTGGATTGCTATGATTTACATCCAGAGAGCAACGATGGATGCAGAAACTCAATTCAAAGACAGAGTTCCGCTTGAAAAGACAAGAAGAACAGGAAGCGTTTCCCTATTGCTTCTTCATAAGGTATATTGAAATCATCAGGAGAGGTGCTGTGTACTTCAGCAATGCAACTGGAAAGTTTTCCCACCCAAGAGAACAGGCTGACTTCAGTCAGACTAACTCCTCCTTAGTCCACTTCTGCTCTTGTCCAACTCGGCCTAACAAAACATGCAAATTTGGCCAATAGTGCTGACGTTAATACCAGTATAAGTATTAAAGACCAATTTGAGAATAGTAATAACTACTGCAGCACCTGGCAAAGAACCAGTACATGACCCTCTGGAAAAAATCTTAGCAAGACGCCTTCAGGAATTCGATTCCACTGAAATCTCACAAACCCTCAACACATGTAGAACACGGTGAAGAGCCTTGCGCAAAAGGCATCTTCGAAGCTGGAACAGAATTGGACCCAGCCCTGAGGGAAAGGTGCACCCCACCGCAGAACGGCAGAGTTGTTCTAAGCCAGTACAGCTTCATTTCCAGTTGTGTACCATGATCCTCCCGTGTGAAATCCAGCCATGAATAAAAACTGGCATCTGCTGCTTTGTACTCCGGGAGTTCAAGTGAGTGTCCTACACTCAAGGTGTGCAATCTTAAAAGACAAAACCAAAAACCAACCCACTCCTGACATAACGCATCTTAAATTAATCTATTTATTAAGACGGCAGTTCCAGCAAAAGCAACACCTTGCTGTGCAGAGGCCAGCTGCCTTTACCCAGCACTCTATAAACTCTTTTAAGTATTCTCTTTGTCTGTTTAAACCACACGACTCTTAGAACTGGGTTCCTTCACATTCTTCCTCAGGTGAGACGTTTTGCGGTCTTACCATTTTGCACTTATTAGTAACCAGCGCACATTCGCTGCAAGAGCAGCTCTGTAGCCCTCCTCCAGACCCACTTTTCACACACCAAACTGTCAGAATGATAGCACGACCCCTTCCTGCTAGTGCCCACATGCCCCACACCCAGCCTTTTCCCTTTTTTTGAGGCAGCAGTTTCTTACTCTGTCAGGGCAAGTAAATCAAGCTGGATAGAATAGCAGTTCAGTGAAGGTTTCACGATGAGCTTATTCCTCTTCATTAGCAGCAAGTGATGTGTTTGCTAATTTTATTGCTCACGCGTTAGCCAAAAATGTGTTTGGCTGGCATTACATTTACAATAACGCTATTTGTGTATCAAAGCACTTCTTTTCAGTGGCCACAGACACTATGATGAGTGCTTCCCACTGTTCTTCCTTCTACCAAAAAGTACATACATACTGAGTTTTGTATAAAAGAGGATTTTTACAAACATTCACAGAGCTTGCAAATCATTTCTCAGCCAAACTGGATGCAAGGGACTTGTAAACTGGGTATTCAGATACAGCGAGATGAGTTATGAGGTTTGTCATCCAGGATTAAAGCCCCAAAGAACAGAAAACAATTGTCAAAAGACTGGAAGAGCTTTTTGCACTGTCAAAATCAGCCGTTCCCCTCACAGTCGCATCGTGCTGCGAATTTGCCATGCTTTAGTACTGCTTATCGCACTTCTCCATATCCAACTCCACAAATTGAATTTCACATCTCTTCCTGTTGATGGTGCCTCTGCCATTTTTACGGGGTGCTGCCTATTTAAGGCATTACAAGTTTCCTTATATTTCATGAAATTCTAACATTCAGAGTTTCTCCTCTCCCCTCCTTTTCTTATAACGTTTTATGGCATTTTTTCTTCGGCTTTAAACCACCAGAATTTTCAAGCAATGTTTTAAAACCTCTTCTCCGAGGCAAGACCAATATAAGACAGCAAAATTAGGTTGTCCATTCATATTCAAGGTCAAATACGAACGTGATTTTCCAAACAAGGTTCAAGCATATTCCTGATATAGCCTTTAGAAGTTTAGAAGAGTTTTGTTCCCCTTAATTTTCCTTAGGGGAGTACTTTAACAGAACTATAAAACCTCCACGATATCTGTTTGGAATGCATTACCACTGAACTGTTCTCTCCTTTGAGGATTTATACCACAATGGGACCCCAACAGACATCAGGCAGTAATGCACAGTCAAAAAAAAAAAAAAAAAAAAAAAAAAAAAAAAAAAAAAAAAAAAAAAAAAAAAAAAAAAGTATCTGAGAAATATAGCTCCACTGTGAGACAAAGGCAGGCTACTTTTCTATCCGCCTCTCAGTCTGACACGGCACAAACCACGTGACTGACAAAACATCTGGGTTTTATCTTGAGATTCCTCATATTTTTTTGGTGCAGACACATACACACACATGCAGAATATAAGCGTGCAGGACAAGACAACCTAGCGTATTTACTGTTCAAGGGGTAGGAAGATGTAGAACTTTTAGACACAATATTATTTTTTAAGAATTTGTTGGCATTTTTGAATTCTATGTATTAATTGTAATGCTATCTTTTTCTTTTTAAAATTCTCATTCAAAAACATAAAAAAAGGATTCAGCTTTTAACATTTTAAAATCAATATGCTCAACCTTGTAATAAGATACACTCAAACTCTGCAGCACTAGGGATCTCATTAGACATCTTCCAGAAGTCTCCATGCAGTGCTCAGTTTCATTAACTCTATCAAATACACATGTCTAAGTACAGGACCAAAAGTAAGACTTGCTAAACACCCCTGCCTGCTGCTTAAAAAGATTTTTAACGCTACCAGAACACCCCTTTGTACTAAACCCTGTATATAACCACCAGTCACTGCAGCTTTCGGCAGTGGCAAGGTACAACTCTGAACTCTGCTGAGTGCTAGAGGCAAAGAAGAAAAAGAGAAGGAAAAAACCCCAGCTGGATAAAATATCTTAAGGTCAGGCTTTTTACATGTAAAGCAGCCGCAGCAAAATTATTCACATTCTTAGCACATAGTTGACCGGGACAAGATTCCATGGAGAGGTAAACAATTCCCCCAAGAGAGCAGCTGCATATTCCTCAGCTCTGGAGGACTGGGGAGAGGAAGAAATGCCTACCAGTGTCCCCAAAACTAACCAGAAGCGGGAAGAAAAATGGGAAGACTGCTTCTGTGCTCTGCTAATGCTTCACACGACCGCTCCTTTTCTGTGCTCAGTGAGAAGGGTAAAAATAAATAAATAAGTAAACAAATTAATGAAATGAAGCCCGTTGGTAACACACACTTTGACCAATGTCCTAGAGGAACCTTGTAGGCAGACACCCGAGTCCAGTTCAACACAGAGGAGAAGGGGGGAAGATATTAGATAATATTGAACAGAACAACTGAAAGGAATACAGTCATCCGGCTCTGCCTTTATTGCATAATTATTTTCAAAAATATCTTCTGAAAGTATAAAACCATTTATTTCTCTCAAATGGTCCTTTTTTAATCCGGTATTTCCATAGCAGTATATTTACTCAGTTCACCTTCTCGTTACTTCTGTTGGCTCCCAGCCAAGTGGCACACTTTCACAGTCACGACACACAGAACTCAAGCATCTTCCTCACTCCACTCCATCTATGTGCAAAGGCTGTGGTACCTATTCCAGGTTGTTTTAAGAAAAGAAATCCTCTTGCAAGATCCTCCCTAATGCCACTCCTCCAGCAAGAGTATCTCCTCACATACCTGCCGTTAGCCATCAATGAAATCAGCCGCAGCAACGTGCAAAACGACCGCATCACTGCTTTCAGCATTCATAACTTGGTATTCACATATTGTCTTCCAGCTGCAAGTGTGCTAGCAGAAAAGTACTTCCACCTTGTCCCTGGCTGCCTGTCACTGCTCCCCGTGCTGGACATATCACCTGCCTGACCACGCTGTGCTCCACTCCCCGTCAGGTACAGCTGGGCTAGCCCAGACCTGTGATGTAGCTGTTGAAGCTAACTCAGCTCGTTTTGACCCAAGTGAGCTAGGGTTAACTCCAGAAGCAGCTTAGCTGGGGCAACAAGACCTGGGTGAGAGGAGGAGTGAGAGGAGAGAGCGCTGAGCAGATGGCCCTCTCCGGAGCACAGCTGGACGGAGGAGAGCATGTGAGCGCAGGCTGAGCTTTCTCTCGGCATTTCCTCTGACGGTGGTTGACAGCCAAGGCAGCTGCCACCGCTCTCAGCTTCTCTGCTCCGTTCTGCACCCCACTGCCATACCGCTCAGTTGTGCTTGTGTCCCTCTCACCATACCCAAAAAGTTATTTTTAGCCCGCGTCAGTTCGCTGATCAGTCACCGCTCAGCTCCACAAACACTCTGCTGGCACAGCTTGCAGGAATGAACCGGGGAGGAGCTAGTGGGAAGACGGTGGCTCCGGCAGCACCACTGAAAGCTGCTCTCCCAGAGCCCCCGCCCAGGAGTCTTCTCTCCTTCCTCCACACCAAGCTACAAACTTCCCAGCTGAATGGAATACGCTTGTGATATCTCAGACCATAAGGTCTTCCTTTTTTTTTTCCTCTATGCTGCCTTAAGAAAGTTTTTAATTGCAGTATTTTGTGTGTTGGTGTCACGTTAGTTTTAACAAGCTAATCCTTCTTATTTGTAAAGTTATCACCTAATATTTCAAGGGAACAACAGAACATTTTCAGAAATACATTTGATCGTCTTAAGAAGATCTAGCCATGGGGAAAGTCTTACATGACAGGCTATAAATCAACATGTTAGACAAGTAATTTTAAACCACAGGAGGAAGAAAAAAAATTCTCACTGTATCAAGCCAATAAAAACCCTGTAACACTGGCTCTAGAAGATACTGGACCTATTCCATAACAACTATATTTCTTAGGAAAATACAGTATTTTAAACTTTGAAGTCTGAACTTGATTAGACTGAAACAAAGGAAAGGGAGGAAACGGGGCAGAGAACATGAATCTACTCATCTTTCCTCCACAGCTGAAGTCTGAGGAGAAAGCTTGAGAAGGGTCAAGCAGATAAAGAAATCACTCCCTTGACCAAATCACTGCGTGTCGTCACATTTGCTTACTAGTTCCCAGTAATCCTGGCAGTGGATCAACATTCCTCATCTCCCTCCTTCAAGCCTTCACTCAAACTTTTAGGACACTGCTGTATTCCAATGCTTTCAACCCATGTCACTTGACAGAACAACTGGCAATTGTTTTTCAGGCTTCATTATTATTATTACGATTACAGCACATGCTCAGTTGCACAAGTACTATTCAGAAACAGCTATGTTTCTTCTCAGGTCTTTAAGGGTGCAAAATATTAAGAAACCAGTAAGAGACAAGTAATCACTCTTCTTCCTTGAGAAAACATATTCTTAAAGGTGAAGTCTACAGCAAAATCATGCTGGGCAAAATTCTTCTTGAATATTTCAAACGCGGAATGCAATCTGGCCAACGCTCTGTCGGGATAACACCGGCAGCAACAAGCACAACGCTACATGGCATGGAAGGGAGGCTTTGTGACACAGAGTCTCAGAAACCAAGACTCAGCAACATGCAGCAGCAGTGCGTTGGTGAATGCCTCAGTTTCTGGACGAAGTAAAAAAATTTCTATGCCCCTCTTCAACAAAGCTGCCAAAGCTAAGGATATGTGTCCGGTTAGGCAATCAAGCTCCAAGTTCCTAAATTTCTAAGAGAATTGGGTGGAGACAGTACTCTGACTGGTTTCTAACCTGTGTGCGTGCTGCCAAGCACTGTTAAACAGATGCCATGAAATCATACCGCACTGCTGGTTCACGAGAAGATCTGCGTTCATGTGCTTTGAGCGTGACGAGCCCAAAACAAAGCGAAGCCTCCCCGGGAATGATACGTGGAGACGGTCCCTGTATTTTGATGATTAAATTCATGCTATGCTAGTAAGCTCCAAGAGGTTGTCTTGGTTGTTTCTGTAGCTCTAGAGAAATGCTCTTTCCTCACTTCTACCGTGTGTGCATCTTACTCAGGCTCCTGTCTGTGCACGCTGCCTCGGACAAAGCTGTGAGATGCAGAATTACAGACGCAAGGATTCCTGAACAGCAGTGTTCAGGAAGACACTCTGCTTCCAAGGCCAACATTCATGTCCTGTTACAAGCACTGCAACTGTTTATTCCTTTGCTCCAAGGTATCCAACAGCTCTTAAAACCGTCCACTTTATGAGCAATTATTTTTAATGAAGCTTTCCAGTATCTACCACCACCCTCAGAGAATGACCATGCAGGCAAATGATAAGCAGTCTTAGAACTATGTGTGTATATATATAGACACATACAGAATTATGTGAGAAAATCTGAATTTAGGCTTTCTCCACAACTGAAATTTGTAGGATTTATGTTCTAGAACATGCAATATCTGAGATGCTGAAGCTCTACAAAGTACTGCCATGCAAAGGCATTAGTAATAGTCATAGGAATCCCATATGCAGCTTATTGAATGACTATGATTCTTGTAGTAGATGAACTTTCAGCTCATCTCTGCAAAAGGGTAGAGCTAAGAATCTAGAGTAGAAGTACCCTAACCTGTAATAATCTGACAGCCCACATCTTAAACAGGATCTATATCCTGAATGTCAAATGAGCTTCCAACGAGTATTACAACGCTCCCAGCTAAGCAATCTAACTGCCAAGCAACTTCTGCATTCTCTGTAACCTGGAGGATACAGGCTGGACCATCCCACGAGCTGACTGCGCACTTCCTCCTGCTCTGAACATTTACCCACGTTCTGCTTGTAATGTCTTCTGGGGGGAGACCTAATTTTTTGCAATGTTGTTGCACCGTGCAGCTTTACCGCAATGCCAGTACAACAGTGGCTTTGTGTGTGATTATCACTGTAACGGAGAAATGCAAATGTGAAACCCAAGGTGAACAGTAAAACCTCTTGTTAGCAATTTTCATCGGTAACATGATCCATAACCACACCAAGTTCTTCCCAATTTCTAACAAGCAGGTCATCGATCAAAGATCCTGTTCTGCCAGGAAAGGTATCATCATATTGTCTTGTAATGTCATTACAAATGCTTGGGAAACACGGTGGACACCAACGTCATAATTCAGAGAGGAAAGAAAGAAAATACCAGATATTCAAATTACAAGAATAACTTAACTGGTTATTAATTATCACATATAGCCAGGTTTAACCGTCCGTGTAATCTGAAATCCAAGTTACCAATATTAAATGGATTCAAACAGATTTCCATTTAAGGCCAAAATCTGTGCCAAAACCCAAGTCTAAGTAGATGGACTTAGCATGTGTGTGGACTGGTGGAACAGGAGGACTCTAACTGCTCAGAATAAGCAGCAAAGCTGAGCTCTGATGAAATCAATAGGAATTTTACTGCTGATTTCAATGAGAACCGAATCTCAGCCCAAGAACCTTCATCTTCCAGTACACACAGTTGATCTGCAATCCCAAACACACTACTCTTTCCGGCTTTCTCATCTCACCACACTCTGCACAGCAGTGCGCAGAGAACAGAGCCAAGGTCTACCAGAACCTCACACTGAGCAGGCTCTTTGCATTTTGCCTCCTGACCCAAGCATCCGAGGGACCCTCTGTTGTGGCAGGTGGGGTCTGAGGAAGAACACTGTCACTCAGTAGCTGATGAAAAGGCCTCCCCACTCCGCCCAGCACTTCCTGCAATGCTCGCTACACTAAAGTCACACACCACAAGCTGGATTGCAGCTCGGTGCATTCCACTGCACTTTGTCACGCTTCCCTGACCAATACTATGCCAAAAATGACTAGCTTTAACAGTTCTCTGGTGAATAAAAGAGCTTTTGCAACTCTGAAACAGAGCTGAGTTTTCAATTCATGTTAAATCTCTTTTTCTGTTCTGAAGGAACATTTTTAAGGCTGCCTGTAATTCCCCTTCTGTGCTTTTTTCTTACTTCTGTAGTGACTTTTATGAAGATAAAGGGAAAATTCAAGCTGACTAGTTTTTAGAAGCCTTAAAGAGATCTCTAAAATATGCCTGAAGGAAGTAAAAACATGAACTAACAAAAAACAAAAACAAAAAAGATCCGCATCATGTTCATATAAATCCAGAAATGCATGGCAATGAGCCAGAAGATTCACAACACAGCTACCACAGAGAACAAAATCCGAAGTACAGCCGGTCTATCTAAACAAGCAGAGAGCACTGTTATCCAAGATTTGCACATTTACTGTTTGTCTGCTCAGTACCCAGCCGAGCACAATCTTGTGGGATCATACTGCTCCTGCCAACATCCCTTCTACTCCGGTAATTCCACGCAGTGCTACTCTAGTAGTTCTAGACTATGCCCTGAGAAACTTTCCTTTGTAATCTTTCATCCAAAACCCATGCCTACAATTACGAATAGAACAGGATCACGAGAAAACTGTAAAACTAATAGTAGGTACTTAACATCACTGTGTCAATGCTTGGCTGCCCTCCCTAACAGAACAGCAGCATATTGCACATGCACTCAAAGAGGGGATCCACTTCTCTCCAAGCCAGTTAGCTGCGCTCAGCAATCGAGAACTGTTGCTGGTTCCAGCCCAGTTTTGGAACAGAGGGTTTCACTACCCAACTCCATCTTCAGGCTGACCTGGAAATATGCCTGCCCCAACTGCTACTTGCGTATGGAAATAATAAAGCTATTTTTACATGAAAAGCAAATCCTTTATTTTCCCAAAGGCATGAACAGCCATCACCACACGCACAGGAGCCAGGCGTTTCGAGTAGAGGAGGGTGCTACCTACAAGCACAAAGAGCAACTAAGCCTGGTGAGTGGAGCACGTGGGCAGAATAAGGGGTTAAGCACGACTTCAGACAGCAAGCACACAAAAAACACTGAGAAGAGGGAAGTGCGGAGGAGGAAAGCCAGGCACCCTGGAGCTTTTAAATTCAATAGGCTGAGAAGGTCAGGAAGACGCCTCTCCTCCTCCACGATGCCTGCCAGCTACAGCAAGCAGCAGGCACTCGCTGTTGGGGGCACTGCTGCGAACCCCACGCAGCCTTTCCTGGTGTGCCAGGAGCAGTTCTGGCTCAGGCTGCTGTTTCTTCCACACCGCAGAGCTGAAGAAAAGGACTTTCCTACCGTCCAAGCACGAGCCCTCACTGAACACGCCTTGGCTTTGGAAACGCAGGCAGCTTGGGGGCTGAGAAGCCACAACAACACTTCAGTGTTCATGATTTTAGGATTTTGATCCTTCAAAAATACATCCAGCTTTCACGGCAGATACTTGGTTAGCACCAGTGTTCCCTCCAGTTAAAACAACCAGTTTGCTGCTTATGGCTGAACTCAGCACGACCAGCTCTGTGACCTGACTGCCCTCTGCTCCAAGTGAATGCCAGCCACCACCCTCTGCTCACACATCCAGTTCCTGCTTCTTAGGAGGGGCTTCATCCTTGTTATGCTTCCCATCTGCCCTCATGATTGTCAGTTATCACTCTCCCGTCAGCTTAAACCTCAGCAGTAACACCTCCTCTATCCACTAGCTGCCATGATCCGAGAATTTAAAAAAAAAAAATAAAGGCAAGGGGGAGGTTGGTAC
>NW_010417875.1:753-1213 GCF_000710305.1 Buceros rhinoceros silvestris | reverse complement strand
AGTGAAAAGAAATAAAAAAAAAAAAAAAAAAGGGAGGGGGGGGGGTTTGAAAAACTAGCCCCCCCCGGAGCCTCTTCCCAGACTGAGAAACCACAAAACTACTACGTGAAAGTGGCAAAACAGCCCAAATCTGGGGTCTAGGGACAGGGTTTTCCCAAAATACATGGGCCCAACGTTTTGTGTGCAGGGAAGGTCGACAGAGCCCTGCTCCTTTGACTCGGGGTCTTGCCCAGCGCGAGGCAACGGTCCTATTTCAAGGTAATGGCAAAGAGGAAGACAAGGAAGTTTTATGCATAGCTGAAAGTAGATGCTGTGCTAATGCTACAGCTGCTGTTTGGCCCATGCAGGGCAGGGTGATGACTTGAGATCATACCCCAGTAGACAGTGGTGCGCTTGGGAGCACAAACCCTCCTCCACAAAGCAAGAGGAAGAAAATGGCTCTTTGCAAAAAAACCAAGGA
>NW_010417875.1:0-632 GCF_000710305.1 Buceros rhinoceros silvestris | reverse complement strand
TGAACACGTAGCACTACAAACCACAGGGGAGTTCCTGGAAAAGTGGAACTGATTTGCTACAGAAGGTTCTACAGCTCCAAAGTAGCACTGAAAAATACTTTTTCTAGGTTACTTTCATGTGGCTAAAACCCCTGAAGCTTCACTTCTCAGTAAACAGAGAGACAGAGGGCAGGGGGACGCGCACCAACGCAAACGAAAATTCTTGTGGCTTGCTTTTGAATTTGCTGGCACTTCCCAGTGAGGTCCTGCTTTTGTAGTACGGAGAGCTGGCTCACCACGTGCCCTGGCAGCAACTGATGACTTTTGCCCGTTTGTAAACTCCTTCTAGGCTCTAGGTCTTTGATTTGCTGAGCACTGCACCAACACCTTCTCTCTCTCCGCCACTGATATGACCAACACCACAAACGTTTCACAGGTTCTTCATAAAACATGTTCAAGAAAGCACGCAATGAACTTAGTGCTTGCATTAAGAGAACACAATAAAAGGATTTTCAGAATGTGAGGAATGGCCAAGGTACCAGAAATGATCACGGGAAGGAAATGGAAGCGTTGCCAGCATAGCAACTATTGGAGCACTCGAAGGAAGAGGAACTCCACAGCCAGCTGGTCGTTGCCGTGTCTGGGCAGCACAC
>NW_010417874.1:0-12333 GCF_000710305.1 Buceros rhinoceros silvestris | reverse complement strand
ATCAGGACAGAGGGATTCCATTAAGGTAAATAGAGGTGAATCAGTCCCTCGACCCTTAACAACAACATATAAATGACTGCAGAAGTGTTTCAAATTCATTCTTCTAAATGCTAAAAGGTTTCTGGGATTCTGAAAAAAAGCCGTTATGTTTCAGGAGAAAAATGTCCCTGTTTTCACACAAACACATGATTTGAATGTTGGGAGAATTAAAGAAAGAATTAAATCAAAATATACAGGAACTGCAATGCTAGGCTGTTCTCCCCATAAAATGCAACTTCACATGTAGCTTCCAAAATCAGCTCATAATCAAGATACTCTTCAGCCATACCTATAACCTGCCACAAGTGCATCTTCATTAGCACTTCAGCTCCTGTCAGCCATACCCACCCACACAAAGTCAATCTCCCAGTTGTTGCTGCTTACCGTATTTTGGTTCACTTTACAGAGCAAGCAAATTGCAAGAACACTGATCCTTTTCAGATTAAATGAAACTATAGGGTGCAGTCCAGGAGCAAACCAAAATGTATCCAACCACTAAGGGGCATTCAGTTCACAGGAAAATAGCTAGTCGGAAATGAGTCTAGCTGTAAAACATATTTTTCAATGATTGGGCTATCAGCATAATGTTCCTCTGAAAGCTTACACTTACTGAGTTGCATCTTCTATTAACGAGAACAAAAGCCTATGAGCAACACAGTTGTTATTTAACTTGGGGACAGTCCTCTAGGCTCATTCCTAGCTGGAGAGCTTCTCTAGTACTGAAATCAGACATTGTTACCCTGATTCCAAACAAATACATTCTGTGTTTAAAGAACTGGGAAGGGAATTTATGTTTTTACTTAACTCTATTATAGCTAATAAATATTTTTAAGGGAAAAAAAATCTGTTCAAATTCTAACAAAAAGAAGCAATCTGAACAATCGCTTTCTGAGTACAAAAATGGGATTCCTGTGAGTTTCATTCATTGCAAATCTGCAAATCAATTACAGGCTAACTGGAAGGAGATGTAACAAGCACATTTTCTTTTGTAACACTCATAGAGGTGAGAATAGAAATGGTTAGAAGGCAGGTATTCTGAGCAGTCAGCTGTCTTGCCATCTTCACAAAGTTTGAATTAGGATGCTAAGAAAATCGCAGCCTGCTTTTTCTTTAAGACCTTTAAAATTTTACTTGCTTGTTTTCATGTGCATTCTGCTTTTGAGTCTTTAGGTAGCATTTGCTTAGTATTTTGAGCTGTTATCTGTTTGCATAAAGCAAGACTATTCAATAATTTAATTGTTTATTAAATTAAAGTGAATATCATGTAATTGATTCTAGGAGCTGGAATTTTACAGAACAGAAATAAATAAAAAAATAAAGTACTGTCTGTGAGCTTCATTATACAGTCACAAAGAGTGGTCACACACTGCAGCAGCTCAAGGCAGCCCAAGTGGAAATTTTTAAAACATGAGCTGCATGCGTTGGCTCTCATGAAACCTTTCAACACCTACTCATTTCATACGAAAATGAAATTATACAAGATGCTCATTATAAGGACAGATCCTAAAAAAGGAACAGACTCTTGGGTATCAAAAAACAGAATACTCTAAATTGAAAGAAATTTCATAGTATTTATATAAATACAGAAAATGAAAGTCCAAAACTCTTCTAGCAATTATGTGTATAATTTTAGTAAAGGTATGCAAAAGTAAATATTCAGTAAATTATTACTTTAGTGCCTCACACACAATTTGAAAATATGCAGCCTAGATCTGCATTTGACATCTTTATACACAGCAGTAGGAATTCTAAAGGCTGAGTGCACCGCCCTAATTCCTTGTTTTGCTTTGCTTGTGCATGTAGCTTTTGCTTTGCCTATTAAAAGCTCTTTATCTCAACTCATGCCTTTTCTCACTTTTATTCTTCTGATTCTCTCCCCCACCCCACAGGGGGACAGTGAGCAAGTGGTCACGTGGTGTTTAGTTGTTGTCTGGGCTTAAACCACAACAGTCCTTTATGGTGATCAACATGGAGCTCGAACAGTTTGAAATAACAACAGATTTGACTGGAATCTCCTAGATCCAATTTACAACTGTTATTGCTGTTCAGCTATTATCAGCAGTTCCTGTGTTTGCCATGGGGCTTGCTTGCCTAACAGTATATTGTAAAGTCTAGTGCTCGTTAGTGGCTGCTTTCTGCTGTTTGCTGCTTGCTGTGCTGCTGTACTTCTTATCCCCTCACTCTGCTGTGCCTGGGAACACTTTGATAAAAAAATCACTGCTGCTTCTGTGCTGCTGTTTTGAAGTGATTGGAACTCCAGTCTGAAATGAGGTTGAAGGGACTATGATCTGTGGATGAGTCCACATGCGAACAGGACACCCAAAAGAGTCTCTGACTGTGGTTATGTCTGTGCTGTGGTAGGTATACCTCTGAAGCGATTGTGGACTAAGGGTAAGTCCATGCTGCAACAGGTACACCCTGAAGCATCAGTGGCTGTGCATGAGGTCATGCTGGAGCACCTCAAAATATGTGACCACGAACAAGCCCACAACAGAGTGCAGCCGTGAGTAAGGCCACACTGGAGCAGGTACTTATCTGAAGGCCATTGTGGCCCATGGATGAGGTGGCACTGAAACAGGTGCACATCAAAGCGACTCTGGGTATGGATACCATGCAGGTATACCCCTGAAGAAACTGGCTAGCACAAAAAGCTCTGCTTTGCTTGGAGCAGATACACCCCTGAGGGAATGCAGTCTGTGGGTAAGTCCAAGACTGAGCGGGCGAAAGGGGAGGAGATCATTGTAATGTTAAAAACTATGGTCTGGTTCAAAGGAACTGAGGGTGGACATTCTAATGGAAATGTGTTTGAACTGTTGTAATCCATGATTTCAGTTGCATGTTACAGTAATTTCTCTAACAGGAACCACCTGAAGAAAAGTACTTTTTCCAAAAGTACTTTAGTTCCCAAAAAGATAAAAGGCTCCCTGAAAATTGAGTGGCTGTGGACATAATGCTTGCACGGCCGAAGTACTAACACACTGTCTTTTTGACTCAGAATATTAGACTCACAAATACGGATTCCTACTATGCCATCAAGCCATCAAAATAATATTTTTACTATGCCTGAAATGTAGTTTGGAAAACAAACTTATAATCTGAAAAAAAAAAAAACCCAAATTGGAAGAGACATAAAAAGTGATGAGACCTTGTCACCATTCTAAAGCTAAAACAGCACTATGACACACCAGTACTGACAGAAAAAGTTTCTAGGAAGACACTGACTTTGATGTAGATACTTCAGAGCTACAAAAATGTCAAAACTCATGGAATTTTCAAAATGTTTCTTGAATTCTTTAGTATACATCATCATCGTGGCTTGGCTTCGTGGACGAAGATTTGGGAAGGGCTTTACCCACACTTACCGCAAGTGCGCTGATAATCTGCACCTAAAAAGGAGAGGATTTCTTTGAGAAAATATAATAAAGCAAATCTTTTGTGGCCTTAGATGTCAGCCTATGCTCAGTACAAGAGAATTTTGCCAAAAAGAACATCCTAAAGGAAATAAGGGTTCTGGTAAACGTGTTGAGTAACTGCTGAATGGTCAGGCGGTTATTGAAAAAGGTGGACCAGAGTTAAAAGATTTAACTTTCCTGACAAGTGTTTTTCTTGTAAAAAATGAACTCAGTTTTAAATGACTTAAAATTACTGCTTAAGAGCCCTAAAATATTTCAAGTATATACTGTTACAAAGTCTGATGAGGCAGCTTTCACTGTTCTACTGCATGAATTAGCAAGAAAATAAACTGCAGAACTCAGAGACAATTTATGCAAAGATTCTGTGTTTCTATTTCAACTACAGTGATGTTAAGAAGCACATAAACCGGGCAGTTTGGTAAATCATGTTCAGCTGTAAGAGAAAGGTTTTTGTGTGTGATGAAGAGGTGTTACTAGAATTATTAACATACTTTTATTTAAAGCAGAGTAAAGAAGGAATTACTGGCTTTGAAAAAGTGAAGGTGGAGCAGTCCGTCAGAGGATGTGTTCTGCCTGCTCTTTTAACATTTTTAAGAAGCAGTGATGGGTGATGCTGAATTACAGCTGACCCAATAGCAAACATTAAAACTACTACAAAAATCAGTTTAATCTATCTATTAAAATAGTAAATTAAAATAGAGACTTTATAAAGTGACTAAATAATATTAAAACCCAGAATAAAAGGATTCACGTACAACTCATCAATTACAATTACAGCTTGTTAGAAGTTTTGCTATTTTTACTCCATCAGAAATGTCAATGAAAAAACCTTTTTCTAGATATAAGTGTTACTAGGAGTGTTCTCGAATTTCTGATTAGAAAGAAACACACACAGAGGCCAGGACACTTTAATGTAATGTTGGAGGGTCGAGATTATTCTGGTGCTCTAAGCTGGAAAAAATGGAGCTGTACTTCATAATGTAGGCAAGTGCCCCTAGCCATACATGATGAAACTTATCTGGCTATGTATTTAAATCTCTGTTTTCCACAAAGAGTTGAACACAAAATGCCTGCCTCTAAACACATTAAAATTTCATCCTAGAACAGGGGAGACCCTGTTCCAAATCATACAGAACCATCCTACCTTCACCAGCCTTTCCTTCAAACAGCAGGCTTTAATTTCCTTATTTAATGAGCTTAACTTCATAAAGAACTTCAGTAGAGCAGGAAATTAATAAAACATGTAAAGGACAGTCTTAGATGTTTGATCCTCAGTATATTGCATGTTTGCTGGTAAATTCCCTGAGGTATTCCCTAAGGTAAACTGTGACAGACATGTTTAAAAATAGCCAGATTCAGGAAAGGATAACACCAGGCTTTGTAAGAAATTAAAAGCCAGGAAAGGAATGTCTCCATGTTGGACCCTGTATGTGTTTTGGAAGGCTGACACTTGTTCATGTATATTACTAGTACGACATTGAAGAGCCATATATAACAGTACCATCATCTTTAAACATTTCAAAGCATATATTTTGGGAATTTCTAAAATTATGCAGAAACATCAGATGACAGGATTTCTCAAACGCAATTCTATAAACAGTTATTTTTCTCTACCATCAGTGGAGGAAAATTAACTAAATCAATACAAACAACTGTATGGCATTTGATCCTGTCACATGGATACCTACTGATGTTATTCCACGCGTATTGTTTCACTGAAACCTGTTTTAGGAGTGTTCAACGTCCTGGATATCACCCTTGAGTTAACAAAACAGGAACCCTTGGAAATGTTTTCAGTTCATTAATTCTGGGATAACATCTATTGTCATCAGATGTCAATTACAAATGTACAAACGATGTAAAATTTTTATAACTGCATTAGGTTTTTTTTTTAGGTTTCAGGCATTGCTTTGTTCACTCAAGTGATACAAAATTAGTAACTTCTTTTGTCTCTTGAATGTTTCTTTTATTTCATCCTGCAAAAGATAAATACTGAAAACATTAAACCTACCAAAATTGAACAAACAGGTGAAGGAAAGATAAAAAATTTAATTTCACAATAAACTCTTTTACCCACCATTTCTAGCCAGTTTTCTCTCCTACCACTTGGAAATTTTTACTGCAAGAGTCTTTTAATTGAATACAGGCTGCAGTTTGCAGGGATATGTTTGTAATTTGGCCACTAGAAAGAGGCACTGGAGATCTAAAAAAGTTTGTAGAGGAAATATAGTGTAATAAATATACAGTATTGCTGGGTTTAAAAAGATCTTTAGATCTTTCTTGGAAGGTAAAAAACTTTAATAACTTTCAACAAACTATTTTTTCTTAGTTTATAGGGAATCAGGGATTTAGCTGTTCCAAAACAAATCAAGAGAGGCATTTCTTCTTGTTAAACTCACCATACAAACACTGGATACATTCAATATTTAACAGGAGCGATGCACCTGCTGATTGCCCAGGTCTCTGCGTGCTAAGTCAGGCCTTCAGAGAGGCCCGTTTTTTGACACTACGTCATCAGTATAACGATGGGAGCTGAGTAATCTTTCCTTGGAGCATTTAACTTTGAAATTCAACTACTTGGGACTTGTCTTGGAAGATACGGTGTCCTACCGCAAAATTTCTGAGTAGAGACAAGCTTCAATTCTTCCCTTTCCTTTCTAGTGAGACCAGTCATTGCAACCATTTCAAAAGAAAGCTATGGCTACCACAGAAACCCACCTGCACCTCAATGTTACATGTTGGTCGCACTTCCAAAGCGGTACAGTTCACCCCTTCAATACTAATTGGCCTGCTTGCTTAGACAAAACTATGCCATAGTCAGAATGACAATGTCGTGTTTAAGAGTAGTACTGCTGTAGCTACAATGGTTTAAGACTCCAAAACAGACAAAGTTTGTAGAGAGAGAGAGCATCTTCTGCAGATTACCTGGCCTGCTGTCTGGTCTTTGGGTCTTTCTGACTGCGTATTTTCAACCTTTCTCTGTAACCATGAGTGAGACAAAGTATGCTGCTTGTTCTTAAGGAAAGATGAAATTCTCAAGTAATCCATATCTAAAAAAAAAACTCATGACATTTTAGCTAAAAATTATGTTAGTATAATTAAACTTTCATGATAAGCTTTTATTTCCCATGTCTGTCAATTTGCCATACACCAAAATCTACTAAGTTTAAAAATAAGTAATAGATTTGTAAGTTTTTTTCCTTTTTTTTTTTTTTTTGTCTACCTGCTTACAGTTGGCTCATCTTCATTTCTTCAACTACAAAACTCGTACCATTTTGAAGTTCACTCTCTCATTTCATCGTTTGATCACACGTACCTCTGCAACAGCAAGCACCAGGCTAGAAATTAGAGCTGAGTTTGTTTTCCTGATTCTGTTCCTTGGATATGACCAGATAGAGCTGGTGAACATGAATTAACTTCTCCAGTCTCCATCTACTACTATTGTGATTCTGACAGTTTTTTATATGAAAATAAGTTTATGTACTTCAGAGAATGCATAACACTCTGGGCCAATACATCTCCCTCTCTCAGGCTTGGGAATCAATGAAAAGAGAATCCATTCAAATCTAAATACTGAAATTCAACTGTCTATCACAAATATCTACCTTTAGTTTTCTAAATTTCCAGTGAAGTTTTTAGATTGTTTTGGTTTTTTGGGTTTGGGTTTTTTTTTTTTTGTTTATGTCCAGTGGAACTGAAATTAAAAAATATGCTACAGAAACAGAGTTGTGATTGAAATCAATCACTGGTTTTTGCATGAAATCAGGGCAAGAAAAGAAGCACAAGAGCCTTTATAATTTGTCAGTGTTAAAGATACCTATTGAAGTAGAACTGGTGCACAGCCAGGCATTAAATTATCTCAGATCATGGGGAGAAGTGCCTGGGATGCCAAACTCAATGATGGAATAAAACTGAAAATTGGAAGACCAGAGCATTATCCCTAGCAATATTTATATTTTTTGCTTGAAAACAAAAGAAAAGCTGATGGATAAAATATACAAGTGATTTTGGGAGTAGAAACTACAATCCAAGAGTACATGCTTACAATGAAATAACAGTTGTATTGCTAAGCTTCACTCCAATTTTCTTTTTATAATTATTCTACCCTGCACGTGAAGGAAAAGTGATTCTCAGGCTGTCCTCCTACAAAGGAGCATGTCTTTCTACTTCCCAGGAAAATGCTCTGTCTGCTAAGTTGTATGTAAAAAGAGAAACAACCCTAGACTATCCAATTTGCAAAAGGAAAGAGGAGACCATTCCAGCAGAATAAGTAATGCGATTGAGATGGAAGCTTTCAGTCACATTTGGATACTTCTGTCACGGTGGCCAGTCCATCATTAAGGCCTGAACACCCTGACTGGGTTTTCTATTATCACTGAAGGGCTCAGTCTGGTTGAGCAGACATCAGATGCCACTTGAAGTGCCCAGGGATATTCCATGGCGACTTCAGCTGCCAGTCCAGGACAATCAGGAGTTTGGGTGCACAAAAGCTCTATGTCATGTCCACCAGTTTGTGCCTTAGATACCCTACAGCTATCTTAGGCTAGCCCCGCTCAATTGGCTGTTTGCTCTGAATCCCAGTCAGTGAGACCTCACATCCCCCAGGTACCATGGCTAGCATGCCGTCAGCTAGCTGGGGTTTACGCAACACGTTTTTAAACACGCAAACACAGAAAGGAGGTATTAAGTACTGAGTATCAACACACCCAGCCCATTGTGTGGACCTCAGTTTCAGTACATAAGAATTAGACATATCAGCATTGGTGTGCCCTTAATAGTGCTTTCAGTGAGACTCCAAAAACACGAGAGCATTTCTGAATTGTAAATTACTTTGCTCTATGTCTGCGTAAACCTGTTTACAGGTCAGTAAGAGGACTATTAAGAATAATGTAGAAATAGATGATTTTAAAGTCTAAGAACAAATGTAATTGAACATTCCTATAGCCTACCTCAATGCATTCAGACTTCGTTTTGAAATTTCCATGTTGCCTGATTATTTCATTGGACTTAACATATTTTAAGCAAAGGTCGTAGAGAAGGGCCTTTTCTGTCTAAGCTATTTTTTCCTATTGTATGCAAAGAGAGAAATGATGCAAAACTTCCAGATAATGATAGAAACCTTTAGTCGTCATTCAAACAGTCAGTATCTAAATCAGAACACTTAAAACACTTGTTTCTGTAAACTCAGAACTTTAAACCTGCTCTTGACTTAAAATATATTATTTGTGTTATAGTATAATACTAGGGAATTGAACTGGGCTAACTAGCTGGACTAGCCACAGTACAAAAAACCCTCACAAAATAAGATGGCTCTTATCCAAAACTACAGTGTAAACATAAGACAAAAGACCACAGACAAAAGACACAAGGTGCAGCGAAACAATATTGGTCATTATTGTAATTAGTGTTCCTAGCACAACAGCTGCTTAACTTTGATCTAGCTTCTAGTTTCCATTCCATTTTACCTCCATGACGTTATGAATATATTCTCTTGTGAGTAATATAAGCCTTATTTTAAAAATCTTTCTGTAGATCTTTTGAAAGAAAAGTAGTCTTTCAGTCTAACATGGCCCAAACTTCAGTACTCCATAAACCTATTTTTTAATAAATGTAGTTATCTTTCTTTTTAAAATTATTTTGTATGCTTTTGCATTCCCATTATAGGACAAAATTAGGAATTTTGTTTCCCATATCAATATCAAAGGGCACTGATTCTGTTTCAACACTGATTGTCTGAATCCACTGGTGCTCTTACAAGAGATAACTGAAGGAGGTAAAATCTCAAGCCACATATCGCTTGTGATTCACTTTGTAATATTTTTTAAAATTTCAGAAGATAAATCCTTCTGCCTAAATTAACTGTCAAGACTGATTAGGTTTGTCATCTCCTAAAAGGAGAATGCTACTTAGAGTAACACTAAATGTACTGAAATGGCAATCAAACAAGAAGCCTTTGGGCCAAATGTATATAAAAATGAAATTAAAATATTAACAAAAAAAATAAAGCTTAACATCTATTTCATTTTTCAACAACTGCAAAATGTAAATGCAAAGCCATCTCTAGGAAAAAAACCAAACCAAACCAAACCAAACCAAAACAAAACAAAACAAAACAAAACAAAGCAAAACAAAACCAAAGGAGCAAGTTAATTTTTCAATATGTCAGAGGAATTGCCAGGTTAGAGCTGGTTGGAGTATTACAAAGTGTAAAATTCTGCAGTACTATAGAATCTAAAAAAGAAATAATAATCTTGTCAAAAGAAAGGACATTTTCTGAATGAGAGTGCAATATTGTTTCCTAACCAAATAAAATTGCACCTGTTGCAAGGAAAGAGTTTTGAAGTTATAGGTTACATTGGATTCATGCGCTCACTCAATTAGTCACCATCTTTAGGTACCTTTAGGCACCTAAAAGGTGGTTCCTTTTTCATTTAAAATATACATACAGAGATGGAAAGAACAAACCTGAATAAATGAGGTCTGTGTATGAAACCTAGTACTATAAAGGGATTTCTATCACTGCACTGTACTGTTTTCAACAACTTCTGCAATGAAAATTGGGGTTTAGTCCCTCCATGGACTCTTGGACTGATTGTTCAAATTTTAATCATCGGCAAAGTACGCTTCCACAGACCTTCTGAGTCAGTCTCTGACCAGTCAGGGGTTATGCAGAGGGTATCTAAATCAATATTTCCTGGTGACCTTTTTCCGTAAGAATAAACATATTGCTATGTTACTGGGAGGTTTTCTTTCCCTGTTGAGTAAACTTCCCCATCTCCCCCTAGGCCCGATCTGGACTATTGTCTCTCTCCCTCTCCCACTCAATTTGTTCTTTGACTGTTGTCAGATTCCTAGGCAAAATTCAGCTGCTTCCTTCTCTCCCTCACACCAGTAAAATTTGCTGGCCTCTATCAGCCAGATATCTTGTCAAAATTAATGTGAAGATTGTGAACAAACTTTGAGAAAAATCTGATCTGAAGGCAGTAAGCATTTTAATATGTGGTGAACAGCTATGAAAATCATGTTGATTCTGCGGTCCTGTTCTGCCATGATTTCTCTTTATATTAACCTCATAAAATATCATGGAATTACTTGGCTCTGTAAGAAAATGTTGACTTTTGAATGATAACTCCAAAGACAAGGATCTAGGTAGATGTCTAAACATCACTGAATTTGTGACTGTATATGATTTTGGGGCAAAACTTTTTTTTTTACTTTTGTTTGAGTAAAATTGAGTCTAATTTCAGCCACAAAATTTTTTAGCAATTGATTCAGTCAAAAGAAGAACTGAAAGAAAATTAACTTCAGATTTCAGTGCAGACAGATTTTTAAGTACAGTAGACTAAGTGTTTTCTTTTTCCAAAGTCTGATATGGCCTACTGTTAAGGGTGGAGGGGGCGAGGCAGATAATCCCTCGAATTTCCTTAACGATTCTCCTCTGTCTTATTAAAGACAGAAGGAGTTCAGGGGAGAAAAGAAGAAATTCACACCTCGGTTTGAATTTGGGAAGCTGAAACAAAACTTTTAATAAACAAGAAAGCCACACAACTATTCTCTACTAATACATGTGCACAAACCGACAAAAGGGAAAAACAACGAAGAGAAGACACAGATAACCGTACGGTCCTTTTCAAGGTCAGTTCTCTGGGCAGGCATCCAACAGCAAGGTGGGAGTCGGCCTCCAGGAGGAGAGCAAGATAAAGCTCTATCCGCGGCTGTGTCCCTGGCGGAGTAGAATTCCTCTCGCAGAGAGGAAGAGAAGGGGGTGGGGCAGAAAGAGCAGCGAGAAGCAAAATCTAACAGCAGAAAAAGGCTCTCGGCACCAAAAGGAGTTGAAGTCTGGATATTCTCACCCGATTTCCAGACGGGACGGGATTCACGGCAAAACAGTTCAGAGAGTTCCGAGTCTGCACTCTTCAGGCGATCTGGGGACTAGGCCTCAGGCTTTCGGCCTAGCCGGCAGCCAGCAGTCTGGTGGGAGTCCTCCCTTCGTGCAGCCGGCGGAAGGCCAAGAGAGAGTCACTCCCCCGGCCTGCTGCTTTTAACGGCTCCCCCCGGGAACGTTCACCCTACCCCCCCCACCAAATGGAAGCCCAAGAGAAAGACACTCCCCCGAGCTGCTGCTTTTAAAGGCTCCCGACGTAACGTTCCACCTGACCCCCCTAACCAATTAAATGCGGAATTATCATATTTGCATGGAATAATTCTATTTCTCCATTTCCCAAAACAAGGAAGTTTTAGCTCAAACCAGGATACCTACTTGGACCATGGAAACTACAAATGGAAACATTTAAATTATATAGACATTACCTGCACAGGTGGGTAGAAAAGCAACTTAGATTTTGCAAATTTAAATTCAATTCTTTTCTTTGTAAAGAAAAGTTTGAGAATAATTCACAATATTGTAGTATGGAATATAAGTAAACTAAGTACTTGGGTCCCTGTGAAGATGGGATTTTAGCCTATAATTTCAAAGCAGAATTACACCTTCTTGTTGTTCTTTACAGCAAGGTGATGAGCTTGGCTCTCATGCAGGTTAATTCAGGTTAAAAAAATAGTTGCTAGTAAATGCCATATCAAAATATTTGAGACATGCAAAGTGTATTTATCAAACAACCACTCATAGTATCAAAATCTCATCAAAGCAACATAAAATATCTGCTCTTTCTGCAAGCTCATTTGTATTTCTTAGAGCCTATAAAAGAGATGTTGTATATAAAATGTAGTACTTCTGTTAAGGGTCGTATAAATACATTTATTTATAATTACTTTGCATCTTGGTTTTGAAATTCAGTTACAGCACATCTGAATTATAGTCACAGATTATGTTTGTGGATTACATTTTGTCAGTGATATTTACCTCTATACTATTCTTAAACAC